>NW_022900931.1:51279702-51343417 GCF_012274545.1 Fukomys damarensis
TACAGTTTAAAGAAACTAGGCAACTGGAGATAGTTCTTGGGAAGTCAGTCCCTCCCTCTCTCTCTCTCTCTCTCTCTCTCTCTGCTTCCCAGCCATCATGAGGCAATCAGGTGTCCTTTGCCACACATTCCTACCATAAGTATTGCATTGTCATAGGCCCCAAAGCAATAGGGCCAAATGGCCATGGACTTAAACCTCTGAAACCATGAGCCAAAGCAAACTTTTTCTTTTTTAAGTTTTTTATCCTGAGGAATTTTATAATAATAACAGAAAACTGACTTACATGCCCTATTAGGCCTATGTCTCTGGAGAAGCATGACTAATATAGGATTCGTTTTCTGAATTGATTTTTGCAACTTTAATTTTTTCCTTTTTTTATGGTGCTGAAGATTGAATCCAGAGCCTCGGACATGCTAGGCAAGCATTTTACCATTGAGTTCTATCTCCAGCTCTGGTTCTGGCATTTCTTGGATTGACTCTTATCTGATGGGATTTAAAGACACTAATAGTTCTATTTCCAGCAACAAAGAGAGCCCTCATGGTCCATGGCATGTTCTATTTTTAGAGATATGCAAAATATCTACAGTGATACTTCTAATCAACTGCTTATGAGAAGCGAGGTCCTAAATTACTCTGTATATGGCATTTTTAAACATTTTCAGAAAGCTAAAGAATATAATGGCATTGGTTTGTTGTTTCCCAGTGCTGTGGGACAAAGTGATAAAATAAAAGGTTGCAATTGTGCTGTGGGACAAAGTGATAAAATAAAAGGTTGCAATTGAATTCTTACTCAGGCACCTAATAGCTTCTAGGTATAACTTGAAGAAGATACTTATCGTCTTTAACTACTAGATTAAAGTGCTGAAAACAGAATACAGAATCTCATTCCCTGACTAGCTGAGTTACAAGGCAAGTGAAACTCCCAGTTCACAAGGTGTCTACTGTTTAAGTGAACACATTGCTTAGGCAATAATGAAACCTTAAAAGTTGGTATAAGGTTGTGTGGGGAGACCCTGACAAATCTGGGACATTTAGCTGTTAAATTTTGGTGAGCCTTCTTTGCCAGTGACAGGTACTTCCCAAACCCAATGAAAGTGGCTTCTCCATCCCCAGAAATAGTATCTTTTCCAAACCCAGTGGTTATAACCTCCCTACCAGGTTTTGTCACCTTTCTCTAGGAGATTAGCTGTGCACTGTTGAAGGAAAGAGTAATGGCTTCTCCTAAGACAACTACAGTACAAAACAATGCTGATTTCCCACAAGGCCCACCTTACTACCTCTCTTTTAAACCTACAACTAGACTAAAGCCCCTCCCCCGCCCCAGATCTCTAAATGTGGTGTTCATAGTGTGACATAGCCAGAGCCAGTGGTGTATAACCATAAGTCCAGCACTCTAGGAGGCTGAGACAGGCAGTTCACAACTTTGAACCACCCAGGCAATTTAGCAAGACTCTGTTTCAAGATAAAAAATAAAAAGAATTAGGGATATAGCTCAGTGTGAATCCTCTGCATTTAAACCCCAGTATTGAGGAAAAAAATATAAGCCTGACTAAGTATGTAAATTCCAAAAGAAATATTGAATTTTCTAGCTTACATAAGTAAAACCTGGAGGAGATGTGTAGAAATAGGTATTAAAGTGTGATATAATGGTAAAATGAACCTAAAGTAGGGCAAGGCTAAATTTAATGATATGGGTTCACCAAGCACAGATTCCTCATTTAATTTTGAAGTTCAGGAAAATAGAGGATTGACTGGTGGACCAAAAGGTGGTCCACCATCAGCAAGTTGAAGATGTACCATGTCCCTTGTTAAATTTAATATAGAGGAAGATATTCAAAGACTGTGAAACTTGGAAGGCAGATTTGTTATTTAAGATATGCTCACTCTAATGTATTCAAGAGTCCTACCTAACTTCTTCCGCCATGTTTAGTGTTTCTCTTTTAATATGTAGATCTTTGATCCATTTTGATTTTAGACTAGTGCATGGTGAGAGATATAGGTCTAGCTTCTTTGACAAGTTTCTCTGGTGTGATAAACTGAAAGTGTAAATGAGGATCAAAATGTGTGATAGATAATGTGAAATAGTAAGAAAAGGCCCAAAGGGGAAGGGGAAGGAGATGTGGGAGGGATGGGGGAAAGGAGAGAAGGGAAAAAAATATGAGAAAAGGAAAAAATGGAAACAAAGTCTTTGTAGATAGAGAGGGGTGGAAGGGTTGAAGGGAGGGAAGGGGAATGAGGAAAAAAAAAGAACCAAGATATATCATGTAAAGGTATAAATTTCCATTGATTAATGTCATCATACTGTATACCTAAAATGTATCGATAAATTTAATGAATAGAAAAAGATATACTCACCCATACTAGGAAGGTCCAGAAGACATACTTTTCTCTTGAATCAACAATACTCTGAAAAATAAATTTATTAGGGTAGACCTAGCACCCTTAAAGAGCTCTATGATCGCTCCCCTTGGTAAGGCAGCTCTTACAGTAAGAGCTAAAGCCATCTAATTGAAAACACAGGGCAGCAGGGGCAAAGTGGTAGCACTCAATCACAAAAGGCAAGATATGCATGGTTACCATAAAGGAAATCAGAGTCAAAGCAACAGAGTCATGCATACCTGTGATTTGAACTAGTTAATCATAGTGTTTCGATAAGTGAAATACATAAGAGCTATACTAAATTTATATTTGATCTGCATCAAAAGAATAGTTCTAGATCAAGTGGACAAAAGCTTAACTCCAATCATAAAAATAGAGTCACTGCCCCTCATTCTCAGAATCTTAGAGAAGGCATTAGACTCCTGCAGGAAGATCCCTGGTACCACTACAGAAAAATTATAGCATTAATCTTTCTTCCAACCTTCTGCAAATAGATCTGCAGCCTTTTGTGATTTGGAAAAGAGAAAAAATAAATAAAGGCTTTCTAGGAATTCTGGACATTGGTTCTGAACTGACATTGACTTCAGGAGAGATGTGAAACATCACTGTTGCCCTCCACTTAGATGAGGATCTTGTAGAAGTCAAGTCATCTGTGGTCCATTGTGTCTCTGAAACTATTCAGCGGTTATTTCCCAAGTTCCAATATGCCTAATGAAAAAAGCCATTCTAAGAAGCTGGCAAGATTCCCACATTTGCTCCTTGACCTGTGGGGAAAGGGCTATCGTGGTGGAAAAGGTCAATAGGAGCCATTAGAATTATGCTTACCTTAGGAAACTAGTAAATTGAAAGCAATATTGCTTTGTAGGAAGAGATTACAGAGATTAGTGCCATCATCAAGAACTTCAAAGGTGCTAGGGTGGTGATTCCTATCATATCCTCATTCAACAATCTTATTTGACCTGTACAAGAGAGACAGATCTCACAAAATAACAATGGATCATTGCAAACTTGACCAACTGATGGCTCCACCTGTAGCTACTATATCATATGTGATTCATTGATTGAGCAAATAAATATATCTGTTACTACTCAGTGTGCAACTCCTGATGTAGTAAATACCCTTTTTTCCATTCTTGTCCATAAGGCTACTAGAATAATTTTCATTCAGCTGGAAAAAGTGAACAATATCCCTGCACTGTCCTCCCCCAGGGTATACCAGTTCTCTTGCTCTATGTCATAATTTAGTTCTCAGTGATCTTGATTGTCTTTCCCTCTCTAAGACCTCTCAGTGGTCTGTTCTATTGATGACATTATGCTGATTACACCCCGTGAATGAGAAGTAGCAACTACTCTAGATTTATTTGTAAGATATTTGCATGTCAGAAATAACTCTGAATAAAATTCAAGAGCCTTCATCTTGGTGATATTTCAAAAGAGTCAGTGATATAGAGGTATTTTGAACTATTCTTCCTAGGGAAAAGGATACGTTGTTACATCTGACCCCTCCTAAAACAAAAAGAGATATATGCCTAGTGTGTGTCTTTTGATTTAGAGGCAACATATTTTTTGTTTGTGTGTGTGTTACTATGACCATTTACTAAGCAATTCAAAACATTGCCAGTTTTGAGTGGGATTCAAAATAGCAGAAGGCTCTGCAACCAGTCCTGGCTGCTTTGCAAACTGCTCTATTTGATTCCTTTAACCTAGCTGCACCAGTGGTGCATGCAGTGTCAGTGGGATATATGGATGCTGTTTGGAGTTTTTGGCAAGGCCCAATAGGTGAATTTAGAGCTTGCCTTGGGAATTTTAGAGCAAGACCCTGACATCACCCAGAGAAAACTACTCTCCTTTGGAGAAGCAGCTCTGGAGCTGCTGACTAGCATTAGTCATTGAATATTTGACTGTGGATCACGGAGTTACCGTGTAACTTGGGCAGCCCTTCATGAACTCTTGCTGGACCACCAAGTCATACAACTGGGCATGCTCAGCAATTCTTCATCTTCAAATAAAAGTGGCACATGTGTGACTGCCTCCAAAAGTGACCTGAAAGCACAAGTAAATTACAGGAAGAAGTGGTGCATATATCCATGGTCTCCCCTCTTGCTATACTGCCTTCTGTCTCCCAGTCTACACATATGGCCTCCTGTAAAGTCTTCTACTTCATAGAGGAAGAAAAGACTCAGGGCTGATTTAAGATGATTCTATATAGTATGCATGCATAATATTCAGAATAAGACTGTCTATTGCCCTGGAAATCTCAGCTCTCAAGGAAGGAGTGTTTCTATCAAAAGACACTACAAGGCTTGCATTGAGGTAGAACTTAAGGCTACCACCTGGTCCCTCTGTGATCCTTATGATTCCAAGTCAACAGGCAAAGATAGGAGTTGCAGTGCTGGTTGCAATTATTGAGCTATATTATAAAAGGAAACTAGATACTACTGTGCAAAGGAGGTCAGAAAAACTGTGTTTAGAATACCGGCAACCTTTAGGGTATCTGTTAGTAATTGCCATGTACTGTGGTCAAGGACAATGGAAAAGCCAATCTAGGTAGGGCAAGTAATAGTCCAGATACCTCAGCAGTAGAAGGTTCAGTCACCTGGCCAAGTAAAAAACCACCAGGTGAGTTTCTTTCTGAACACAACAAGAAACACAATGGGTAGAAAAGAAAGTTGTCATAAACACTGTTAAAGATTGCATGATCTATTACAAAAATGAGGACTTCTTTCTTGTTTGATTATGAATGTTTATTTGTATATACAGACAGATTAAGCAATATTTTTCTTTCCACATCATTCCCTCATCATACAACATGAGATGTATTGACTTTCTATCAGTATTAAAATGTTATACTGTTAGTTTTTTTCCATTACTGAGGTTTGAACCCAGGGCCTGTACCTGCTACTCAAGCATTCTACCACTGGACTACATCTCCAGCCCTGAGGTACTGTTGATTTTACAGCATAGTATTTAAGTAACCGGATATTAGGAGGTGAGTAAACATCACTCAACAATTTTATCTTTTCTTCTGGAGAAAAGGATTACATGTTGTATTTTTGTTATAGCCGGGATATTTATATCATGTTAAGTGGAACTGTGATTTAATTATTGTCCTCATTTGGAGATCAATACAGTTTAAGGAGAGGGTATGCATGCTAAGCTGACAAAGGTTGGACTTGGGTGGTTATTTTTGTATTTCAACTTGACTGCACTAAGGGTCCTAAGGGGACAAAATGGTGGAGAAAAGGTGTGCTCTCTCTTCTTGAGCTGGGACATTCATCTTCTGCTGCTTTTGGATAATGGAGATCCTGATTCTTTGGCCTTCAGCAAGGACCAGGACTCATGTAATTGATTACTGTGGTTCTTGGGCCTTTGATTGAAAATATACCACTGACATTCCTGGACTTCCTCCTTACAGATAGAAGATTGTGGGATTTCTCAGCCTCCCTAATCAAGTGAACCAATCATTCACACCAGATCTCTCTTGCTCTCCCTCTCCCCCACACACACCCCTGTGCCCTCCCTCATCCCCTACTAGGTTCTATTTCTCTGAAGGGCTCCAACTACTACTCCAAAATAATATTCCAGTGTAATGCACCACTCTAAATTAAGATTTCTGTGCTCAGAAAAGCCCCCCTCCCTGTCCATTTTACATCCCCTCTGGGGAAGTCACAGAATTCCTGAAAGTAGTAAAGATTTTCAGAAATACTAAAACGAGTCTATTTCCCAAATGTACTTAAACTCTTTTCAAGAAGGACACTTTAGGAAATGCTATTCTTGACCAAGATTTGGCAACTAAGCCTAAAGGGCCAAATGTAACCTGTTACTTCTTTAGGTAAATAAAGTTATACTGTAACACGGCCATAAGTTTATGCGCTGCCTATAGCTACCTTCACCCTGCAACAGCAGCAGAGCTCAGTACTTGTCACTGAGAAAGTATGGCTCACAAAGCCTAAAACATTTACAGTCTGGCCCTGGCAGAAAAGGTTTACAGAGCCCTGCTTTAAACTCCTTCCTCCTCATTTAAAAGGCAGTGAAACTGTGACCCACAGATTGCAGAGCAGATAGTGATGAAGCAATAGAATTTTTTAGTTTTGGGCTTTCTTTCATTATTGTTGTTGTTTTTTCCATGCTGGAGATTGAACACAGGTAATTTTCACTGAGCTACATTGCCAGGCCCTGTGTGTGTGTGTGTGTGTGTGTGTGTGTGTGTGTGTGTGTGTGTGTGTGTGTGTGTGTTTTGAGACCGGGTCTCACTAAGTTGTTAAGTTGCCCTGGCGAGGCTCAAACTGTGACCCTCCTGTCTCAGCCTCCCAGAGTGCTTGGATTATAGACATGCCCTACCAAGCCTATCTACAGTCTTGATTTTTATGCCTTTTCCAAGCCCCTCCCACTTCTCACAGCTCTTCCTCATAGTTCTCTTTCTTTCTCTCCTGGCCCATATTCTCTTGGCTTGCCAAGGTGACAATGGCGATGATGATTCTCCTGAAAGAATCTGCCTGCTTGTGTTTACAGTCTCCGCTGTATACCACTGATCTACATGGGCCAAGCCTGCTTTAGGAAGTAAGATTTGGCCTGGTTCTTCTCTGTGTGCATCCCAGTTAAGCAAGGGAGGACAAAACCATCTTTACAAACAAGAAGTAATAGATAAGTAATAGTGCCTGTGCTGAATGCTTTGGAAACAGTGACAGGAGTGATCAGGAGGCCAGTCAAGATTAGTGACATTGAAATTAAGATGGGAATCACAGGAGAAAAGCACTGTGTGAAGGTCTGAAATAAAGAGTCCCAGGCAAGAAAAGGGATGGAGCATACTATGGTGGAACCTAGCAGGAGGGGAGTGAAGCAACATTTGAGGCAGGGAGTTAATCAGGGACCAGATTGTGGAAGGCCATGATCACACACTGAGGTCATGTTCCAGGAAAGATGAGGGACAACTCCCAGAATGTAGGCTTAGAGATTCTGATACACACACCAGCTTCTCCGTGGACAATTACATTCAAAGGCCTAGGTTGTATAGGAAAAGGCAATGTCAGGGCCTGCGGATGCTTCCAGGGAGGAGTTAAACATGTACACATCTACATCATAGATGAACCAATGTGTACTGTCCTTCATGTCCATACAGCTTCCATTCCTACCTCAGTCCCAGTTTGTATCTATTGCTCTGGAATTGGCTACTAAGAGGAGCCTTTTTTCACTCCCAACAGAGTCTCAGTTTAAATGATAAATTATGTGGTCACCCTAATTATACCACATGCTTCCACGTAATTTAAGCCTTGGCTTGTGAGGTCCATTACTCTTGGGTCGATGGTTTATTCTACCTTGAAATATAAATTCCTTACAATTAATAGAAACTGTCACATGTTTATGTCTTGTTTCTCCTACTGGGCTATATATTCCCAAAGACAAGACATGTGTATTTATCAGTTCATTTATATCAAGAGCATTTTGTATATCTAACATGAAAATAATTTGTAGGCTCCTGCTTATAAATTAGTTCATTGGTCTTCACAACTAAACTGTTGGGAGGATGGAGAGACATTCCTCTCTGAAGGAAATGAGAGACAAAGAGAGCATCCAAAGCCTCACGACTTTGAAATATCAGACTTAGAACTCAGATTTGTGTGGGCCTGTACCTCAACAAGGCATCCTTCTATACCCCACCCTGCAGCTCAAAGCCTGGCTGCAGGCTCTCCTTGAGAGCATCCAAAGCCTCACGACTTTGAAATATCAGACTTAGAACTCAGATTTGTGTGGGCCTGCACCTCAACAAGGCATCCTTCTATACCCCACCCTGCAGCTCAAAGCCTGGCTGCAGGTCAGGTAATGACAATCTAATAAGATGGAAGAGAAGGTAAAGCAGCCTTTCCTGTCTGGGCTTTCAAATATAAAGTGCCCTGTGACATCTGAGTAATAACAGCCATGGGCATCATCAGGTGATCAGGACACAGCTTGGGCTGTTGATGGTGCAGAGATTTTTATGACTACTCCTAATGTATGTTAGGTCAGATGTATTACCCTGTAATGTCAGAGCTTATCAGTCTTGCTAGAGGTAGTCAAACACTGCACACATAGTTAGGGTGCTCCTGGCACACATTCAAGCCCAACCTGTCAGGGCTCCTCAAAACTAGCCCGCAGGCAGGTGCACAGAGAAGGTGCAGGTCTCTGCAGGAACTGGCAGGCTGAGGGAGTCACCCTTGGAGCCTCAGGGAATCTTGGAAGAGAATATGTAATAGAAAAATGGCCCCCAGACCCCCAGGGACCAGAGAGCACAGCCCGTCTATCTCCCTCAGACTGTTGCCAGCCTCCCTTTCCCCCTGAGACTGTCTCAGGGCTGTGGCTACCAAGCCTAGTTCTTGTCCTGGCTCCGAACAGAGCCCTCTAAGCAACCTCGCGTAAATCCTTAGGAAGAATAAGTTTCTGTAGAAAATTAGGTTCAATTTTCAAGGTCCATTTCTGGGTAAGTCTCAGGGACAGTAATTACTTTCCAGGGCTGCTGGGTAGATGAATTACCCAGAGGTCTACACACAGTAGGTGTTCAGAACACGTGGCCACTGTCATTATTATTATCTACCACCATCCCCAACCCCTTGGGGGCTAGAAGGAGATGACTTCCCAGCACAGGCTTCCTTCTGGGCCTCTGATCTGGCCACCCCAAGGGGCAGTGGGTTCCAAAGCAAAGAAGGGGAAGCACAAAGTGCCATCTCATCTCCCAGACATGCTTTCACTGGCCTAACACTGCTCCTGGTCTTGTGCACTGTGCAATTAATCAATAATTACATAAATGAGTACACAACTTTAGAAAACCTGGAGAAATGCTATTCCAGCTCCTCTCCCATCCTGTTCTGAGAAAGAGCTGTTTATTATCCCAATGGGACAGGATGGGATGAGGGGGGACAACACAGTTCTCATTCAATTCTTTTTTTCTAAATTTAAATTTGTGTCTTACTTTTTATTGGGGAAATTTTCGAGCACTCTCAAAAGTAGATTATCCTCATTTTCATCAATGCCTTTTTGTCATTTATTTTTCTTTGTCTGCCCCATTCACAAACATTTTTAAGGCAAATTCCCAACATCATCCTGGCCATTATCCATTAAGGACATCCAGGGAGTACACCAGCTGTCTACCATGCGTGGTGGCCAGAGGAGATTGGGGTGCTCCCTTAGGCCTGGATTACTGGTTTCAGGAAAGGGACCTGAACCAAGAGCCTCAGGAACAGCTCTTTTCTTTCTTTTTTTTTTCCTCATTGAGTTTATTGGTACATTTTAGGTATACCGTACAGTTACATTCATCATCGGCATCTTGTACCTTTACCTGATAGGTCTTTGGTTCTCATTTTTCCCCTTGTCCCTGCCCTCCCTTCACCCCCTCCTCCCCTCCCCATTTACAAACATTTTATTTCCATTTTTTCATTTTCTCCTATGTTTTTCTTTCCCTTATTACCGTTCCCCTACCCTTCCCTCATTCATAGGAAAATGGATACATATTGAGGATATACTCCTAAGTGAAACAAATAAGTCACACATGTGTAAATACCGAATAGTTTCTCTGGTGTAAACTATAATAGTACATAAGATCCTAATGACATAATTGACAATGTGAAATAGGAAGAAAAGGCCTAAAGGTGTAGGAACAGCTCTTTAGATACAAGCAGTAGATGGAGGGCTTAGGAGCTGATCTGGGAGGAATCTCCCTGGGACTATAACACCAGCGTGGAGGCCAGCCTGGAGCCCAGCAGGTGTCCCAGTGTCTGGAGGTAGATCCATGAACAGGGGAGATAAACGCCATCTCCAGGACCCTTGGGTAATGGTTCTTGAAGAAGAACACCATCATGAGATAAAGATAAATAGGCTGGAAGCATACACTGCCCCAGCCTCCCCTGCCAGCCCTCTATCAGCCAAATGCCAAAACCTGCTATCTTCACAGAAGATGGCTTGCAAGGAAAGCCACCTGAGAAATAGCCAGCACATGAACAGAGGGGTGTCCTGTTTTGTAAAAGTCAAAATATGCTCAGAATTAAATATGTCTGCACATCAGAAAAATAAGGTATGCCCATTCTCCAGATGAGGAAGGTAAGCCAAAGAGAAATTTAAAAATTTCTCAGCTAGTAAGTAGAGAGGCAGATCTGATCCTGGGATTCTCTTCCTCCTTCCTCATTCTTCTGTCTTCCTAGCTCAAGGTTAGCTGCCGGAATTGGCAGTCCGCTTTTCTTGTAGGAAACATTTCTGGGTGACTGATTCAGAAATCACCATGGTTTGGGTTTCATAAAAGACAGTGATGAGAACACGGAGTCAGTACTTCTCTCCAGTTTCCAGCTAGACTTAGCAAGAGAAAGCTGAATGCTCGGATATGCAGATGAACATTTGGACACATTTCTCGAGAGTTTTGGCCTCCAGATGAATTCTTTTTTTCCCTGCGGAAATGCATTCTTGTTTCTGCTTAACTAGAGAAAAAGGAAAAAACATATTTCCAGGACCAACCCTGGGAATAAAAGTGTCCCTGAAAAAAAAATGCTCTTTTCTGGAAGTAAATGTTGGCTAAACAAGGAATATGTTGGTTAAACAAATGTTCTACTCTCCCAAAAGCATGGAAAAGGAGAATCTCTCAAGCTACACATCAGATGCATCTCTTTTAAATGCATCACTCAACTTGCTTCCATCCAGTGCCATACCTTAGGCAAGGTGTGGGGTGGTCTCAGGAGGGTAACCCAGGAATATGAATAGGACATTAGGCTCTCCTCTAAGAAAGAAAGAAACAGATGGGCTAAAATGTGTGGTTGAAATGCAAAATCTTGTGCCAGGCCCCAAGGGAATGAAACACATGCTATATAGCCCTTATCCTTATGGAATCCTGGACCCCAAGAAGGGCTACAATGCCAAAAAAAAAAAGGCAATGAGATATTGCTTAGGTGATCTCAGGGAAGACAGGCTGGTAGATCTGGCTGCTTCCTTTCAGATAATTTCTAATGAATGGGTGTTCTGAGCTCCAGAGAGGAACTTTTGAATGAAATCTCAGGCTTTGGTTTTGTTTGTGTCCATGGACTTTCATAAGTGGGCCTGGTTCTCTGATGTGTCCCTCCTTACCCTCTTCATTATGCTTTCCCTGTCCCTCAGCCCCCGGCTTATGAGGACCCTCTCACAGTTGACTGACGCAGGCAGTGGCTGTCCACTGCTGGTGAAGGTGCTTGTGTACAATTCTTCAGAGCTTCTGATAATCTGGTAATTAAGGGCCAGGATGGAGGAATGCTGTTTGAATGCTTTGATGAAGCCTGGCAGGCCTCTGCACTATCTCCTTCTGTTTTCAGTCATCCTGACACTGCAGAGGCAGCTGGAGAATGATGCCTATGTTAACGACGCCTGCAGAGTAAGGCCAGAACAACACTTCTACAAACGACCAAGGTTGAATTTCCCAGTTACTGCTGGTAACTGGGTCACTAGTTTTAGTTGAAACCTCCAGTCAAGAATGTCAAGCGGGGAAAGTGAATCTGAAGTTGGCTGAGAAGGAACAAGGACAGGGGCTTTCTGTCCCATGGCTCTTAGCAATTCTCCCAGGCATCAGGGAAAGCCCTGTGACCCAGATTAGGACTCAAACTCACCCACTTGAAAACTTGATGGAAGACTAGCAACACCCAAGGGAAAAGAGACTTAGCCCCATGAAATTACCTGCTCTGCTGAAAAGTTCTTGCAGGTGTCTATAATACTAAGTTTTATAACAAGTCCTCATGCCCTTGCCCATTATAAGCCAAAGAGAAAAATATGTTTAGTGAGGCCATATATAACGCAAGGATGAATTCTAATGTCAGCATATAAGGCAAGCATAACATACATTCAGAATTCCTTTGAGGCAGCTGCTATGGAGGAGACACACCTAGCATTGCTCTGCCCACCCACCCACCAGCCCTCTCTTCCAGTCTCAAGACAGACAACTATTGGTCTCTGATTGAACACCAAAGTTGGCTTGCTTTAAAGGGGCCTGCTGTATGAAAAACACAGCATCTTAAAAGTCTAAAGATTCTCATGCCATGAAACGACCCAAGACTAGAAGGGAGACTATCAAAGGCAGGTCGCTTTTCTGTAGGGCAAGCTGATAGAGCTACAGGCAGAAATGCCTTCATGATTTAAATGGGAATTCTCCCTGCCCCTCCTACTTCCTTCCTACTCTCCTCCTCCTCATTATAGTCTTCTTCTTCCTCTTCCCCTTCCTCTTTCCCTTTCCCTTCCCCTCCTCCTCCTCCTCTTCTTCCTTCTTCTCCCTCTCCTCCATCTCCTTCTTCTCCTCCCCTAACACCCCTGGCCCCACCTCTCAAGGTGGAATTGTCAAATAATAAATAGGACGTGATTCCAAGTATGCTCTGCATTTTATTCTTATTCATTTTGATGTATAATTCCTATGTTCCGGGTTATAAAAACAATGTTAGCTTAGGATAGGGCCATCCTCACCCATCTCATTCAATGACAGTGGTTATTCATAGGGTGGAGGAATAAAAAAATATACAACTATAATGTGAATAAATCATATAGAAACATCAAATCAGTTATGCAATCAGAAAACTTAATCATATTTGTTCTTTCCATGAGTACACTGGACATGACCAGTCTGTAGCACTAAGAGAGGAATTAAGACCCTGAGAGGTGTCTGCAGTAAACTACTATATCATGTCCTTGTTGCTGCTTATAGCTCCTCATCCTCCTCTTCCTCCTCCTCCTTCACTAGGGATTGAACTCAGAGACTTCATACTAAGCTACATGCCCAGCCCTTTTGTTTTTTAATTTTTATTTTGAAATAGGGTCTCACTAAGTTGCTGAGCTGCTCAGGCTGGGCCTAAACTTTTGATCCTCATGTATTAGCCTTCCACAGTGCTCGGATTACAGGGGTGAACCACTGCACCTAGCTGTAAGCTTCTTCATGAATCAGGCCTGAAATGGAACTTGACTCCCAAGATGTGGGAATCATGTTCTGTCATGTTGCCTGCTAAGGAGACTTTATGGAATTTCTTTATGGAATTGCCCCAATACTCTGGGAACCACAACTAGGGTTTAGAATGGGATCCTGTTATAACTCAGAACTTTCTCATGATTTTTCTTCTTGAGGCTGTTCCTTACTCCTCCCTTCCTTAGTTCCCCTCCTTCCTTACTTCTCCTCCCTCTACACACTCACACACACACACACACACACACACACACACACATATTATCATGCTGTACAGGTATGCAAAGAGAGGTACACTAAAGAGCCCAACTGCCAAGAGTTTTTGGACTTTCAGCCACACATAAAATAAAGGCTTCCATTCTCTGAGCACCTACTATGAGTAACACACAGCTCTAAGACATTGTCTTCATTACTTTTATCATAGCTGGGATAAAATACCCAACTCTCAAAGTTAAAGAAGGAAAGTTTTCTTTCACCTTATAGTTTGTAGAGGTTTCAATCCATACTTGGCTGGCCCCATGGCAGGGTGACTGGCAGAGGGACATCACAAAGGAGAAACAGTTCATGGTGGGGTAGGCAGAAGGCAGCAGCAACAAGCCTACCTTATTTCTGTACCTTTATATTCTATCTAGCCACCCATCTTTTGGGTAGTGCTATTCAGAACTATGCTAATTCCAATTGGTGGACTAACTTAGTGCCACACATCCTTAATCCCATTATCACACATCTAAGATCCAACCAGCTCTGAAAAGTCCCACCTAGGAGTGCTGAGTCTTTGGGGGGCATCTAGATAGAAGTCATAAAAGACACTTAGCAAAATGGTCAGTTAATTACATTTGTATGACAGATTTTCAGCAACTTTATTCCTATTTTTCTTTCCAACTGGAGGGACAGCTGTGAGTGCTAGGTGACTCTTTCCTGGTCCTAACTGAGTAAATGCCTGATTCAATTCAGGCCACTTGCTATTCTTTGTCTGAGAGATGTGGACCTCTGTATGCAAACACAAACAGATCAGCAGGAGGTAGAACATGGGCCATGTGAGCTTGAAATTAGAACTGAAGATAGGGGTTCCAGGACGCCTATTTACAGAAAAAATTGAGGGAAACAACAAACATGCAGAGAGAGAGTGAGACTGTTTATTATCAAAGCTCATGATAAATTCCCCAGATCTCAGTTCCCTGAAAATACACTTTCTCTCAGTTCATTTATTCAATTATATTTATTCTATTTATTGCATATTACCATATGACAGAGCTTGCTCTAGGTCCCGGTGTACAAAAATCTCTCTCCTTAGGTGATTTGCTTCTAGTGGGTTCTATGAGATCCACCCATTTCTTTTAATGTGTCTGTTTTCTTTTAATATGTCAGAATTCTCCTTCTTGCACCCACAAGATCTCTTAGGAAGACCAGGTCAACATGGAGTTTCTGATTGTGTGGACAAAGACTCAGCAGCTCTGAAAAGATAAGATGTGAAGCAGAGCTGGGTCTCTACTGCAGCCTTTCAGTCTCAAAGTGCACATACATCCCACTGCTCCCTTTCCCTCCTAAGGGACAAAGGCTCCATTCTGCCAGAGGAGTTCAGGGCTCTGCACCCAAAGATTAATCCCGGGGAACAATAGCAAGTGAAAGGTCTTTGCTGGCAATACATGGCTAGGGGCCATTCCATGTGCTTTTTGACATTGATTCTCATGACATCTGTGGCTGAGACAAGGCACATTGAAGAAACGCTGAGCCTGGAGCAACAGAGCAACTTTGCCAGGGTCAGGAGCTGGTGAAGAAAGAGCCAGGAAGCCACCCATGGCCCCTGGCTTGTGTTCTTTTCACTACCTAAAATAGTACTTAAATTTCTACCAAGAAACTTACTTCTGGGCTGGGGATTTGGCTCAAGTGGTTCCACTGCCTTCCTTGCATGCATAAGGGCCCAAGTTCAATCCCCAGTACCACCAAAAAAAGAAAAAAGAAACTCTCTTCTTCCCATCATCTAACCCCCTTGAGCTGTTTGCTGTTTCTTTTCAGGCCAGATTCTACCCACAAACCGCAACCCAGCTTTCCAATGATGCCCCACTCCCCACACAGTGCAGTTATTTTCACTGACATGAATTCTACATTCTTCACAGTCTTTACAAATGTGTCCCTGACCAGACACTTTATTTTGCTGGTGTCACTTCACCTAGGTGCTCCCCGCCTCTCTGGTGTCACCCTTTCCACTCGTAGCCAGACTTAACCTGGAGTCAGCTCTGGCTTCTGTCTTTTTCCCTAAGAGTATGTCAATCATACCTGCAAATTTCTTTTCAGTCCATCCACTTCCATTTTTGTGAGAGTAGCCCAGTCCTGTCTCAACTTGATGACCACAGTGGCCTTTCTGTTTCCTAAATTATAACCCCAAACCCACTCTGTAAACAATAGCCAGAGGCATCTCCATGAGTCCGCTGGACAAAAGACAGGCTGGCACCAGATGTGGAAGTAAATCTGGTGTGTTGTTACCCAGACTCATGTCCAAGAACTACCTAAACAGAATCCCAAACCCTCCTATTAAAATGCCAATTCCCCGAGTCTACCCCTCCAACTCAGAGTTACTACAGAAGGAGCTGGGAATTGTCATTTAATGTTGGGTTTTGTGCACACTAGATATTGAAGACCACTGAAGAGGCAACGAGAAAAACTCTTAATGACTTTGGACCAGGAGGTGCCACCAGTTGCCATAGCTACTCTGAACACAGGTAAAACCTAAGCTAAGGGGTCAGAGCTGAGAAGAAGCTTGTCAAATGCCAGCACCAAAACCTGGCTTCACCATGTCCTGCATGTGAGAATGTAGGCCATGGGATTCATTCATGTAACCACAGGTTCCACATCACAAAATAAGCTAACACCTGCCTGGGAAGGCTGTTGTGAGGATTAATAACTCACAGTTTACCCAGCACTTAGCACAGGTGCTAAATGCCTCACAAATGTAGGCATTATGGTAATTAGTAATGTGTCTTCCTGAAAACATCAGTTATTTTTTGGCTGACAGATTTATATAACTCAAAAGCCAAGTGGGGCTCTCCCTGTAGAATATTTCTCTTCTTCCCAAGCAACATTATTCTCCTATTACTCTTTCTTAACACATGCACACAAACACAGGCAGCACACGAATGCACACACACATATCCATGAGGTACATATATATATACATAAATATACACACAGAAACCCTCCTAACTCTCCTCTCTACTCACTCACCCAAGCTTTAATATTCTTAGATACTATCCACTTTCCATCATTTGATACTTTTCACTGTCCTATCTGCAAAGAACTCCCTTGCTTCTCACCTCTCTCAGTCTTTTGAAATAGAGGTCAAGTCTGCACTCATAACCTGTTTCAGCCATGAAGCTTTCCCAGCACAAACCTGTGGTTTTCCAAGGCAGACAGCATCAATACCCTCTCTAGAATTCTGCTTCAGCTCTGGACTCTATTTCCCCACTGGACAGGGAAAAAAATCCCAAAGCACAGTCTTATCATTGTCCATCAGGGCTGCCACTGAGCTCAGCACCGTCTGGTCCAAAGGAAGATGAATAAAGAACTTCTCTCTGTCATGGGTAAGGGAAAAACCTTACCTTTCTATTTCTGGGCCCCCCTAACTGCTGCTATTCATACCTCTTAGTTGGGAGTTTGTGGCAGGACATTATTCTATGTTAGTTTACAGCTGGATCAGTCACTTCCTCCTTGCTGGTGCAAAATACATTTATGACCTAAAGGAGGAAGGTTTACTTTGGTTCATGGTTTCGGGGGGTTCATTTTCTGGTTGGCTGATTCCAAGGCAGAAATTGCATGGTGGAAGAATCCAGCAGAGAACAGATGTTGAACCCAAACAGCTGCTGAGACCATAGCTGCCAGGAAATGAGGGGTTGGGAGGGGGAAGAGAGCGAAAGAGAGAGAGAGAGAGAGAGAGAGGCTAAAGACAAGAACACAGCCTTCAAGGTCACTGCACTCATGATCCACCTCTTCCAACAGGCCCCACCTCTTTAAGAGCACATTCAGCAGTGAATTTATCAATGGATTAATCCACTGGTGAACAGAGCACCCTAGAAGAATCCAATCAAGATCCAAAAGCCCCACCTCTGAACACAAGAAACTTTTAGGGGATATTCTAGGTCTAAACCACAACAAGGGTTCTAAATAAAGGATTCTCTTTGTTTTTGTTTTATTTCATTTTTATTGAGCTTTTGAAGTAAGGCTTACATATCAGTCAATAGAATTGCACAATTTAATGATTGTGACAAGACATAAACATTGAAATCATTCTTGTTACCATCATACCAAACAATTACACCAAACTCAAAAAATTCTTGTTGCCTTGAAGTGTCAGTTTTAAGAAGCAGAACCAGAAGAGATTCTCAGTAGGTCTAATGTGAGAGAGGAGTAATGTAGGTGTGCCTTCTAGGTGGCCATTTCAGGGAGGGAGATCATCTAATTCCTCCCAAGGCCTCTGGATTGTCTTTGGACTGGTAGCATCTGTCAAAAAAAAAAAAGTGAAATCAAGATGCAATAGCTTTCCGAGATGATGGCAATGACACTATCACGGCTTGAGTCTAGAAGTCCTCCCAAAGCCTCACACAGTCATACATGGGCTTTCCAGAGGTGGCTGGATCTAGAGTGTATGATGCTGGGAGTAAAGGTTGGATGCAGGGATTGATTCATGGTATGATACTAGGATGAAGGGTGCCCCACACTGGGTGTGAGTGATTCTTGCCCTAAGGGCAGTTATCCTGGATGGAATATAAGGGATAGAAAGAGGGTTTTGTGGTTGCTTGCTGCTTGTCACTTGCTGCTTTGCTACTTCTCTACTTGCTGCCTTCTACCTGTCATGAACTATTTCTCCTCTGCATTGCCACACTGCCTTGGAGCCAACCAACTATGAAATGAAATTTCTACAAATTGTGAGTTACAATAAACTGCTCCTCCTTTAACTTTGGGTGTCAGGTATTTTTTCTCAGCAAAAATAAATAAATAAATAAATAAATAAATAAAATTAAAATAAAACGTTAACTAAGACAGACATCATCTCCATGCTCTCAAATATGATGGCCAGTGGCCTCATGTGTCTACTGGGCACTAATAACATAGCGAGAAACTAAATGTTTTATTTTATTTTATTTAAATTAATTTGTAATTGATCTTGAGTAGCCACACATGGTCTGTGGTTAATATACTGAACAGCATATGACAAACAAATCCAAGGGTCCGTGCTTAT
Organism: Fukomys damarensis; assembly: GCF_012274545.1. NCBI lineage: Eukaryota > Metazoa > Chordata > Mammalia > Rodentia > Bathyergidae > Fukomys > Fukomys damarensis. The sequence goes on from NW_022900931.1 coordinate 51,298,239, forward strand.
GGGAGGTCTGCTGTATGCCTTACTCCAAATGGGATGTATGAAAAGAGAGTTCAGACTCCTGTCACAAAGGTGTCAGTCTCCTTGTGAGATGTTTTGTTTGAATCGAGAAAAGACAAGAAGATACAAAAGCTATAAATGTAGTAGGTTGTAGAAGTTATCATTGAGCTACAAATAAAATTTTATATAGTTGGATGACTGCAAAAGAGCGGTGCAGCCCAGGCCACAGGTCACAATGTAACACACTATTGAGAATGAGTACTCAGTTTGGTTATGGTTTTCTTTTGGTTGTTCTTCCTTTTTCGTAGCAGAAATTGAACACTGGGCCTTTGCATTGAGCTACATCCCTAGCCTGCCTTTATTTTTTGAAACATGGCTTTTGAAAGTATTTTAATTGCCTCAATCAGGTTCAAGCTTATGATCTTCCTGCCTTAGCACTCCAAAGTGGTGGGATTACAGGTATGCGCCACCACATCCAGCTTGTATTTAAATTTTTTATCTACGTTTAATTTTTATGAGGTAGAATTCACATGATATTTAAATTAAAAGTAAATTAAAAAGTCAAACCAAGTTGATCCAGCTATTCTCTCTCTTGGTATTTTCTGGAAAGAATTAAAAGCATCATAGCACAGCAATATATGCACACCCATGTTTATGACAGCATAGTTTGTAATAGCTAAATCTTGAAAACACTCCAAATGCCCATCAGCTGGTGGATTCATAAAGAAGATATGGCTTTTTATACAATGGAGTACTACTCTGCCATAAAGAAGGATAAACCTGAGACGTTTTTAAGTAAATGGATGCACCTTGAGACCACACTCTTAAACGAAATAAATTGGAACCACTCATTTAAATATTGCATGGTTTCTCTGGTGTGAGAAACTGAATAATAATCAAAATGCATAACAGATATTGTGAAATAGGAATAAAATCCTCAATGGGAAGAAGAACAAAGGAAGGGGAGGAGAAAAGGAAGGAAAATAAAAGCACAAAAGACAATACAAGGAAAAATGGAAAACAAGGGTTTTGTAAATAAGAAAGGGAAGAGGGATTGAAGGGAGGGAAAGGAATGGGGGGAAAAGAAGAATTAAGATATATCATGTGCAGGTACAAATTCCCTATGATGAATGTGATCATTATGCATATCTAAAATGTATCAATAAAATTAATTTTTAAAAGGAAAAGAAGAAAATCAAACTAAAAGAGGAATAACAACGACAAACCTCCACTCCATAATCACACACTGTCCTCTAGCTAATCCTGAAGCAGTCCACCTGCTAATTATGAGCATAGGCTTTGATCTAGATAACAGGTAAAATTCAAGACCCACCATTTACTTAACCTCTCACTGACTCAGTTTCCTCACAAAAAATTATAAATCTTCTCCTTCCTAGGACTATGGTAAGGATTAACCTAGCATGTAAAGAACTTAGCAGCATGAGTGACACAGAGTAAAAATTAATGTATATCAAGAATTTATTACATCCAGCCACTGCACTGAGTGAATCACAAAACCAGATAAGGTGGATGTTACTGTTACCCCATTTTAAGGATGAGAAAACTGAGGTGGAATTTAAATACCTTCTGCTAATAAGTAGTTGGGCTAAAATTCAGACTTGGGCACCATGATTTTACTGCCATGTTCTTAATCACTAGGGTTAGTGTCCCTGTGAGTTTTCTCAGGCTGCTGGAATGAAGTAATTAATGACAGAAATTTATCATCTCACAGTTCTGGTGGCCAGAAGGCTGAGATCAAGAGGCTGGCAGGGTTGGTTCCTTTGGAGAACCATGAGGTCCCTCCCCTTGACTTAAAGATGGCTGTTTTTTCTCTCAGTCTTCACATTATTTCCCCTCTGCCCGTGTCTGTGCCTAAATATCCCTTTTTTTCATTGAATTTATTGGTACTTTCTAGGTATGCAGTACAGTTACATTCATCATTGGGATCTCGTACCTTTACATGACAGGTCTTGGTTCTCATTTTTTCCCCACATCCCTGCCCTCCCCTCACCCCCTCCAGCATCCCCAATTTACAAAGACTTTGTTTCCATTTTTTTCCTTTTCTCATATTTTTTCTTTTCCTTTATTTCCTTCCCCCTACCCTTCCCACTTCCCCTACACCTTTAGCCCTTTTCTTTCTATTTCACTTTATCAACTATACAATTTGGATCTTATTTACACTTTTAGTTTTTCACACCAGAGAAACTATTCAGTATTTACACATGTGTATCCTATTTATTTCACTTAAGTGTATGGCCTCAATATGCATTCATTTTCCTATGAATGACTCTACTTTCTCATTCTTCATGGCCAAATACTACTCCGTTTTATAGAAACACATCTTCTTTATCCAGTCTCCAAATAATGGGCAATTGGGCTGTTTCCAAGTTTCAGCTATTACAAACTGTGCCACTATAAACATGGGTGCTCATATATCACTGTGGATATCTTTCCATTTTCTTATATACTCTTCAATCTCTTTTTTCAGAGTACTGTAGCTTTCAGAGTAGAGGTATTTTGCTTCCTTCATTAGATTGATTCCTAGATACCTCATTTTTTTATTGCTAATGTGCAAGGAATTGTTTCCCTAATTTCACTCTCAGTGAGTCTTTTATTTGTGTACAAGAAAGCTATTGATTTTTTTAATGTTGACCTTATATCCAGATATTCCACTGGAAGTGTCAATTAAGTCTAGAAGTTTTGAAAAGAGTGCATATTCTGATTTTGTGGGATGGAGTCCTCTGCAGATGTCTTACAAATCCATTTATTCAAAAGCTTGGTTCAGTTCTAGTATTTTGTTGTTGTTTTTTTGTCTAGATGATCTGTCTATTTGTGATAATGGGGTATTGAGGTCTGCCACTATAATTGTATTAGTGCTTACTTGGTTTTTCATGTCCCTTAATATTTGTTTTATATAGCTGGGGGCATTAATATTCGGAGCATATATATTTATGATTGTCATCTCTTCCTCTTGGATTGCTCCCTTTACAAGGATATAGTGGCCTTCTTTGTCTCCCTTAATTAGTTTTGGTTTGAAATTTACTTTGTCTGCATAGAAAATAGCTACCCCTGCTTTTTTCTGGGCTCTTGTTACATGGAGAGCTATTTTCCATCCTTTTATTTTCAGTCTATGAGTTTCTTTTTAAACTAGATGCATTTCTTGTACACAATATATTGTTGTGTTTTGCTTCTCAATCCATTCTGCCAGTCTATTTCTTTTGATTGGTGAATTGAGGCCATTAACATTGATGGTTTCAACTGATCTGTATTGACATCATTTTCATGTTATTGTCCTGTTGTTGGATCTTTTTCATTTTCCCCCCTCCCCCTTTAGTTTCTTGCCTTGCCTAACTGATTTGCTCTGTTGGGCCTCATGGTATTGTGACCTTCACTTTCTTTTTCTAGGATATTGTTTAAAATTGCTTGGAGTACTGGTTTGATATTCATGAAGTTTCTCAGGTGTTCTTTGCCATGGAAGTATATTATTTCCCCATCTATTTTGAAAGAGAGTTTTGAAGGATACATCTTGTAGGTTGGAGGTTGTTTTCTCTTAGGACTTGAAATACCTCACTCTAGGCTCTCCTTGACCAGAGGGTTTGTGTTGAAAAATCTGCTGTGATTCTGATGGGCTTTCCTTTGCATGTGATTTGTTTCTTTTCTCTAATTGCTTATAGTATTTTGTTCTTCTGTTGGGTTTCTGGGATCTTGACTATTATATGTCTAGGTGTAGGGTTTTTTTGATCATGGCTAGTTGGAGTCCTATATGCCTTGCTTATCTTTTTTTTTAAGTCATTTGTACTTTCTCCTGCTACTTCATGGATTCCTATCAGTCTTATATTATTCTTCTTTGCACCATCTAAGAGTTGTTGGATTGATTTCTCATGATTCCCTTACTGTTTTTAAGAGATCTCTCCTTTTGTGGTCACTGACTGAAATCCTATCTTCTATATCTGAAATTCTATCTTCACATTCGTTCATTCTGCTGCAAATGATTTTTTAGAGTTTTTAATCTCCTGGATATCTGTTTGAACCTGTTTCATGGACTCCATTTCTTTGCTACTTTGGGCATTCATGGTTTCCATTTCTTTCCTGTGCTGGGCATTCATGGCTTCTATTGTTGTCTTGAACTCACTCATCTATTTTTTTTTTGTCTGTTTCTGTTCTAGAGTCTCTAATCATGTCTTTCATTGTGCTCTCCATCTCTGTAGTTATCTGGGAAATTATTCCTATTTTGAATTTTTCTAGAGCCTGATTGATCTTTTTTGTTACTTCCTGTGCAATGAGTTCAGGGTGTCCTGGTGGTTGATTGTCAGACTTTTAAAATTCATTTCCCCTAGAATTTGCTGATGGTGAACTGGAATCTTTGTGCCTTGCTTAAGTGTTTTCTCATTTTTATTTTTGTTGATACTGTCCTTGGTTTAATTCCTGGGTTAGCACTTCAATCTTCCTGATGAGATAGCTGCTCTTTAGGTTTCGACTCTCTAATGACTCAGAGACACTGTCATTTGCATAATATCAGGAAGGACAACTGATTAAATTAATCACAGCCCTTTAGCCCAATTTATACAATCAGGAACACAATAGCCTCAAACACACCTTAGAAATTGCCCATTTGTGGTAGTTATTAACCTATCACCTTTAGCCATGTGAATTAGATCAAAATCGAGGACCAGCCCAAAATATATTTATAATGAATAAATGCACCAATATAGCAACTTTACCTTCCAGGATGAGGACTGAGAAGGAGTTGGGAGAAGAGGAATAGTAGAAGGTAGAAGAGTAGTACAAGGTACTAAGACAGGTAGAAGAAAAGTACAAAGTTTCAAGTGAAGCCAGAGGACACAGCATCATCACGCAAACTCTAGAATATTGTTGAAGATAAGAGAGAAAGAGCGCAAGAAGAAAGACAAGAATAAAACAGCTTAATAGTAATAGGGAAACTATAAATTGTACTCACTTTCCTTTGAAACTAATGACAATCAAGTGAAGGAAAGAGAGAAAAAAGAAAGAAAGAAGAAATCCAAATTAGGGTATGAAGAGGAAAAAGGGAGATGAAGAATAATGTGGGGAGCAAAAGATTGAGTGGGAAAAAGAAGAAAGAAAAAGGGGAGAATTTGAAGAATGAGAAAAATAAAATTTTAAAAATTAAAATGAAAAACTAAAAATAAGAGGAAAAGAAAGAAAAAAATTTGAAGGGCCTCTTTCAGGGTATATCTCTGCTGTCACAATATACAAAGTGGGCAGCAATTTGAAGAACTAAGTCAATTAGTCTCAGCTAGTCAATGGCAGAACCCTGAAATTCAGGCTGAATTCTGGCTTCAAGGCCCAAGTTGAGCTCTTTGACCTCCTGCAGGGTTTATCTCTGCAAGCTTCTGTGGCAGATTCCAGCCACCCTTCCCCTGAAGATAGTCCAAATTCTAATGGAAGGTGATTATCAACTTACCAACTATGGAAGTGTGGTGTACCTTTATTGCAGTTGTTCACTTCTTTCATATCTTCTGGAGTTCAGTACAATGGCCTTTATGACCACCTGTGCCTCTGCAGTGTGGATCCAGGTACCAGTAAAACCAGGAAGCCTGAGAGCATTATGGGAGGGGTTGCTGCAGAGGCACTCATGTGGCTGGGCAGTCCTCACTGGTCTGCTCCAATGAAGGCCCAGGGCACTGTGGAAATATCCCTTTCTTATACAGGTACCTGCATTTTGGATTAGGGTCCATGCTATGAACCTCATTTTAGCATTGACCCTTTGCAAGACACTATCTCCAAATAGGCTAACATTGTGAGAGCTGCTGGAGGTTAGGACTTGAATATATGAATTTACTGGTGGACATACAGTTCCACCTTTGACATTGTTTTTCATAGGAGGAGCACAATAAATATTAATTCCTTGTGACAGGCCTCATGGTGTCCACCAGGAAGTTCACACTATATATGGCTGACTGGCTACAGAATAAGTGAGCTGGTAAGATGTCAGGGGAGGCTTCCTGCAGGAAGTGAATTTAACACAAGTTATATGTTTTCAGGCCCCAAGTGGATGAGCTGGGTTTTAAACGACTTTTGGAAAAGATACTTATATCTTAGAAAGGCCTGTGGGGTTATTTTAATCACTTCTCAAAGCTATGCTACACATTATGGCTGACTGGCTACAGAATAAGTGAGCTGGTAAGATGTCAGGGGAGGCTTCCTGCAGGAAGTGAATTTAACACAAGTTATATGTTTTCAGGCCCCAAGTGGATGAGCTGGGTTTTAAACGACTTTTGGAAAAGATACTTATATCTTAGAAAGGCCTGTGGGGTTATTTTAATCACTTCTCAAAGCTATGCTACACATTCACAGCTCAGGATACCCAGTTTAGCCTAATAAAAAAAAAGTAATTACATCATATTAAAGATAATTTGATTGTTACTGAGACAATAATTGAGTTGAAATGCTTATTGTAACAGACACCTCAGATTGGCAAGGAGGAAGCTCAGCTTAAATGCAAACAGTGTTGATAGTAGAATTAAAAGATTGTCTGGGCAGTTAAACCAATAGTAATTATTTTCTGAACATAAATTGCTGAGTACTGAGGACACAATTATATCTACAAACAGTCATAAGAAAATAATTACTCCACACTCCACCTGAAGCAACAGTCCATAAAAGCCATGATAAGCTTGTCATAAGAAGCATGATTCTTCCCATAAGAAACATGCTGCTGGCGACAACACTGAAAAGTTTTCCTAAATATACAAGCACTGGGCAGCCCTGTCTCAGCATGCTCTTCCCAGAGGGGCATCCATTGTCTCCACCTCCATCTACCATCTCTGCACTCAGGAAGACTCACATCTCTAATTCTCAGACCAGAGTCTCCCAGGCAGAAATAGCTTAGTGGAGGGGCATAGCGGAGGAAGGATACTCACCCCAGGACAGTCAGGAAACAGAGGGAGGGAGGGAGAGAGAGAGAGACAGAGACAGAGACATACAGGGAGAGGGGAGGGAGTAGAGGGAGGGAGGGGTCACAGGGAGACAGGGAGACAGGGAGACAGAAAGGCAGAGACAGAGAAACAGAGATAGAGATACAAAGACAAGAACAAGTAGAAGAAAAAGGGGGGAAGAACAATGGTGGTAACAAGAGCAATAACAAGAAGGACAAGAAGGAGAAAGAGAGGAGGAAGAGGAAAGGGAGAAGGACGATGACAAAGATGAAGAAGAGGAGGAGGAGGAGAAATAGGAAGACAAGGAGCCAGGGACCCTTCCAGGTCATGCTCCAAGTGATCCATGTCCTAATAGCACATGCAGCTAGGAACTCATCAGTGAGTTACTCCACTTATGAGTATAGAGCCCCATGATCCAATCACCTTCCAAAAGCTTCGCCTCTGAACCAATGACACTTTTGGAGGACATTTTAGATCTAAACTTGAACAATCCAACACATTAATTCTATCTTCTCTTTCTGTCATCCCCAGCTAAATAACACTATATTAGTGCTGTATTAGCCAATCCTGCTGAATGATAGATAAACATCTGGGCACTTTGTCACACATCCTGTCTTCTCTATTTTGCTCCCCAGACCACTTTTTCCACTTCTCCAACTGCCAAATCTACTTTGCAGTCAACAGATCATCTCCATCCCCAATCATGGAATAAAATAGTTTCCAAACAGAAACTCCTTTAACCTTCTGCCTCTAAACCCCAAGTAAAAGGCAAATGTGCAACATGTAAAGCTCTTCACCTTGGGTTTTGTGTCCAAGCAGTGCTTCCTCTCCTCATTAACTAAGGCTAACCCTTCACTGTGCATTTAAATACTTTCCCAACTTGGCTTCTCTCCACCAACTTCTAAATAGGTTTTCTTCTGTTAAGGTTTAGATCTAGATGTCACTCAGGATCCTAATGTGTTGAGCAGTGAGCCTCTGGAAGAGGATTGGATTATGGGGTGCCATAGCTGACCTGATACTAGAAGGTAGGTCATTGCCACTGCTGGTGTGACCTGGAAAGCTGACCCGCTCCAGCTCCTCCTTTTTGTCTCTCTGCTACCTGGACTCTAGGATGTGAGCAGCTTACCTCTGCCATGCCCTTCCGCCATGCTGTTTCTGACTTGGACTAACCAACTGCAGACTGAAAACATGGGCCAAAACATATCTCTTTTCCTTTAATTGTGGGTTTGGGGTATTTTGCTCCAGCAATAAGAAAGTGACTAAGACAGCTTCCTCTGCCTTGAAAAGCCTTCCCTCTCCTCCACAAGCACCTCTATGTTAAACCTCTGGAAGAACTCCCTCCTTATTCACATCTCACTTCTTTGCACACTAGCTTCTCTCCTAGACTCCAGTAGGATTGCTCCCACAACATATCAACCAAAACCTCCCTGCCCTGATCATCCAGATATCACTAGAGCCCATGGAACTGTACTCAAACATTGGTGCCAAATGCTGGAGCCAGCTGTCCTGAGACTCCATTCTCCCACTGAGGCTGGCTTTGCCACCTTCCTTCCTTTTTCTGAAACTCCCAGGCCTCCAAAATTCATTTTCTTGTGACTGTTTCATTCACCTTGGTGATTGTTAGTGCTCCTTTTCCTTCCCGGCCTTTTTGCTTTTCTCTCACAGTATTCACTCTGTGTGATCTAATCCTTCCTCAAGGTTTAAAATGTGCTGGTAGAGCTTATACCCCCTCTCTCCCCCATTTCCTTCCTTCCCTCCATCCCCCATCTCCTTCTACTCTTTCTCACACAACCACATCACACCTTATGTACATCCCACATATTTTCATATGATCTTTTCTAGTCTGAGGTTGTAGTCATTTTCTTGGAGAAGTAGATGCCAAAATGGGACTATGCATGCAATATTTTACTAGGGTAAATCATTTGGGAGAAAATGGGGAAGGAATGGAAAAACCTGGAGCACCCTCAGATGATGATGCAAGGCTGTCCTCAAGTAAAGGAGAGTGGAAAACAAGATCGGGTAGGAGAATTTTAGACTCTAGTGCAGTTGGGAGAATGTCTGGCCGGAATACTCTAGCCAAACTCAGCCATCAAATTGCTCTCTCAGCCTCCTTGGGCTGGTGCTGGTATTCCTGGTTGGTTTAGGCACTAACTGTGAGCAGCTCCCGGAAAGATTTGGTGCAAAAGCTGCTAGAATGCGGTATTATGGCTCAACTCCCTGGAGGGGGAGAACTGTGAGGTGAATCCTCATGGCTGCCACACTGTGTGAACTCTGCTGGCAGGGTAGGCTTCCTGAGGGGACTCTGGGATGCGGGCCTGTCCGTGGTGCTGAAACCTACCCATCATCGTTCTGCAGGGTAAGGTGACTAGGCCCTAAGCGAATAGGGCTAGGTTAACCAATGATAACAAATAACAGGGTAGGGGCATAGGGTGCATATGCATTTATTAGAGCTGAGGGATGGTGTTAATGAAGAAGCAAGAAATGCTACCCCAGCAACTGTGATCTGATGAAATAAGCTTGTAACCTTGACAGTTTTTTATCCTTACATAATTTCCCAGATTAATGCATCTCAACCTCTCAACCTTTAATATGCTCCAAGAATCACCTCAAAAGCTTGTCAGCAACAGATTTCTGTGCTCTATCTTTAGAAAAACCTGACAATTTGCATTGTGTGTGTGTGTGTGTGTGTGTGTGTGTGTGTTATCAGTGATCAAACCTGGTGCCTCATCCATGCTAGGTAAGCACTACCACTCAGTTATATGCCTAGTCTGAAATTGTGCTTTTTTAACAAATTGCAAATGTGCTGATGTGACCATCACAGAGACCACTCTGTTAAAAGTATAATTTTGGCAAGGACTATGTTTGACTCCCACTTCTAAAAGGTATTTGCTCTCTGGGATGGAAACCTAAGGCTCAGCAACATGCTTATTTGCCTTATTTGGCAAGACAAATGTCATCCCAATAAGCAAAGAGAACTACAAGTCTCCCAAATCATAGCCAAGATAAAATGAAAGAGGAATGTTGATATCTGATCGATGAAGTCCTACTGGAAAGAATAGAGCACCATCATTGTTACACAAAGGCACTAGGTCATGAAGACAATAGATCCCAAATTAATGGGGTGAAATGAAAAACACACAAGGAGACCTAATATAGAGCAGGAGCACAGGAAAGAACTGGCAAAGGAATGTGCAGGTTGTGGGGGTGGAGGCGCTGCTTGAAAGCTATCTTGCCAAGGTAGATGTGAACCAAAAAGGAGGTCATGGAGGTCAGGTGCACGGAGAAGGAAGAGGAAATGAAGACTCCTCACTGATAGGTGGCCAGAAAACACAGTCTCTGAGTGGGTAATGAAAGCCATTGAGAAAATGCAAGGCAATTCCTACCTAATTTATCAAGAGTAGAAATACCCTCATTCTGTTCTGCAACATCACTTCAAAAGGCAGCTGGCAAGTAAAAAATTAAAAATAAATAAAGTAAGGTGAATATTTTAATCAAAGAGTCATCCTGTCTGGAAAACACAAGCCTTGGAATTTGACCTGGGATCTCACTTTCTTCACCTGCCAGGACATCATCTCTCTACTCTGAACGTCACTGGAGAGGAACTTCCTCTCTGAGCCCAGCCTGTCATTGCCTAGAGGACCAAGACAGCTCTGTTGGGGCTGCAGGGTTCTACTATTAGCCCTCCTTCTCTCACATTCCTCCTGAAGTGATGTGGAGCCAGACACAGGGAGCTCCATGGGACTGGGAGATCGAGGTCTAACGTGGGACAGGATGAGGAAGCTTGGCTCACGTGATGATGCCAGAGTAGAGAGAAACACTCAGCATACCCATGCTGGTATTAGGGAACTGGAGCAAAAGATGGATTAAACATTCTAGCCTTTATCAGTTCCTCCCTATAGCCAGTGAAGGCACACTGAAGGACAGAGGGAGGAGGAACAGTTAGTGCAAATCAATTTCTTCAGCATACTTTGAGTACCAGCAGATACTTATAAGAGCATTTCATTCCCTTCTTTTGCTCCAAAAGGTGTGAAATAATGTTTGCGCTATGGAAAATATAACACCAATAAAATCATTATGGGTTTAAGTATTCTTCCCCAAGAAAGATATGCTGAAGTTCTAGCTCTCGGTGATTCAGATTGTGAGCTCAATGGAAATAGTCGATAGCAAAGGTGACTTGTGAAGATGGTGTTGTATGGAATAAGGTGGGCTCCTAACCAAACATGACTGGTATCCTCATGAGAAAATGGCCATGAGAAGACAGACATGAAGACAGGGAGAGATCAGAATTGTGCTTCCACAAGACCGAGAATTCCTGTGGCTACCAGGAGCTAAAAGAGATGAGGAAGGATCCTCTTAATCTTCAGCCTTAAGAAAAACTGTGACTCAGTAAACACCTATATTTTGTTGGACTTATGGCCTCTGGAACTGTAAGACAATAAATTGATGTTGTTTTAAGCTACTTACTTATTCATGTTATTTTGTTGCAGCATACAGCAGCACTGGAAAAGTAATTGAGCATGTTCAAGGAATTGTGCCTGGGGTTTGGTATGGATGGGATGGGGAAAATGTGCAAATATTGTTCAGCTAGCAGAACTAGAGGCTGGCCATCTACTTTGTATCTCCTTATTTCTCATGCATTCCTCATGTTACCTTGAGAGCCTGCCCAGCAGCCCAAAGAAACATACTCCAGAGAAGCTTTCATCTCTGAGTTCCAGGGTGCCGTATGAGAGCTGCTCTGAGGTCAGACCCTTGACCACCTCATTATGTGTTTGAGCACTGGAACACACAAGCCAGCGCAACATCCAGGGTTCTGGATATGGAAACTGCCATAACTGTCATTCCAATCAGGAGTATGTCAGGATATCTAAGCAATTAGAATAAATCAAACAAGATCCTCCTTTTGGTGTTTTTCTGATTACTTTATAACTAACGAGTGGGCTTTGTACCAGCCACTATTATGTGCATCTAACAGCTACATAATGAGACTGCCTATTTGTGGCTATATTATGACCAGGAGGGAAAACTAGAGAACTTATAGGGTACATCCTGTCAACTCTACAGCCAAAGGACACATCCTGAACAGCACAGACCAGCAGAAGTCTTCAGTATCTGAAATGTCCCAGGAAGATTCCTTTAGTCATTTGGTCATGAAGTGTATAGTGGACCCACGCACAAGAGGAACAGCATGGTGACTGTTTCTGGGAGTTTCACTCTGGGCCAGCTTCATTCTGAGATCACACAAGTGGCTTCAGCTCTTAACAACAGTGCAAAAGAAGAGCCTGGAGCAATGACACTTAACTCACTTGCCTGAAGACAGCGTCAATGAGTTTTGGAGCTAGGATAAGCTTCAGCCTGCCAGACTCTTGAACTGTTCCCTTAAATCCTCATGCTGGGTACAGCAGCATGAATTTGGGGTTTAGTAATCTGAGAGCTGTTCTCCTGCCCAGCACTGACTCATTGAAGCCAGGCAAGAAGCTGGAGCTTGTGGCAAGTAACTTACTGCAGTATCTCAAATGGTAAATATTTTAAAAGGGCTGGAGATGTAGCTCCTTGTGAAGACCCCGGGTTTAATCTCCAGTACAGTTAAAAATAGAAAAGGGGGGTGTGTTCAGTAACTGGATTTTACTAAGGGTTTTAGATTGTCCTTTAATGCATTTTCTTTCTAACTTCTCAAAACTCTTGTGCCCTAGTGCAATTGTGGAGGGAAGCTAAGAGTACCGCCTTCCCTCTTCAGAGCTGCAAACTGGTGACAGTATCTCTCTCTCCTCTCTCTCCTTCCTCTCTCTTCCGGGGCCTACTAAACCCAGCTCCTAGAGATACTGTGCACCACACCTCTTCTGTGCAGTCTTTATAATCAGAAGCTCTGAAGTCAAATAATCTGGGTATAAACCTCAGCTCTCCTATTTGTGAGCTCAGTGGCCTTAGAAATTTTCTCTTAATTTCAACACCTGTGTCTAGAAGGTGAAGCTAATAAACATATTTACTTCAGAGAGCTCATTTATCTACTGAACAAATATTTGAAAGTCTTTTCTGGGTATCGCTTAAGGCTCTGGATATAAATCAGTGGGCAACAAAGACCCTACTCTCACCAGAGGGAGATAAACAAAGAGATAACTGGGGTTAGGAGAAAAAGGAAGTTGAGTAGAGGCATGGAGGACGTTTGTGCACAAAAGGCTTCTGCTCTGTAGCTGTGAGTGCTGGGAGCTGCTGGAGGGCCAGCCAGAGACTACCGTACACAGAAGAACCCAAGCGAGGGGTGGAAGAAAAAGGCAAGAGTCCTGAGGACTTCATTGCAGACTCAGGATTCAGCCTTGCCTGAAGGGACACTTTCCTTTCTGATCTTTGTCATCCTTTAAGCTAATCACTGTTCTATTCCACTTTTATCTTTTTACTTAAATGAGTTTCTATTGTTTTCTTTCCACTCTTTTTCTAATTGGTTAAACACATTAATAGACCATTTTGGCAGATTCCTACATGCACTTAACATCATTTCCACCCCTCATTTTACTCCTTGCCCTGCCCACCCACTCCCAGTTTCACATATTTTGGGCTCTATGTGTATAACATATTTTGCTGATATCCATTCCCACAAGTCAGTTTCTGTCATATACATCTGAAAGAGTCCTGAGTCATGCAAGTGATTACAACTTTATCTGTTTATTTTTCTCTCTTTTTAGAGGGTGCATTCATGTCATCATAGGACCTCAGGCGGGAGTGCTGGGGCCAGATTTAGGCACTGAGTGAGGGACACACAGCTCCTAGCTGGACACCAGGACAGGGAATGCTGCAGCCCCCAGATGACGGAGCACACAGCCCACTCCTTGGGAGAGGACTTCAGCCATTGTCATGCATTTGTGGACTCCTTTATTAATCACTCCTTGGAGTCTGAAACCCAATTCTTTTATTAAAATTATGAAACCATCAAGCAGCCTGACAATGAAAATAATGTGCTCATAGTGTCTGTGTTGTAACAATCCTTCACGTGTTTTCTGAGCAATATATTCATTCCTGTGACTATTGAGAGGGCAAGAACATCAGAGCAGCATGATTAATGGGGCCCTTCCCAACTGTCCACAGCCAGTAATGGGCTAGGAGAGAGAGAGCCAAGCCTTGTTCTATCAGGAATAGATTATTAATAATTTTATTCCCTTTGGACCAGCCATGATCATTAATCTATTGTGAATCCTGAGTCCTAGAAAGGCTGAAGCTTTAACTATGTACCATGGGGGCATTAGAGCCCCGGGGATGAAGACAATCTTATCTCCCCTGGGCCACATTGGACATGTGAATTTGTGTTCTGATCTGCAAACTAGGACAGAGAGAATCTTCTATGGAAGTCAGAAATGGAATGTAAACATCTGACTCTACCTCTATGAAAGAGTTTAGCTTCTTTACATCCTCCCCAGAATAAGATTACTCAAAATCAGAAGACTGGGGCCACTCAGCTCTCAAGGTCCCCTTCTTCTGGGCTGGGGGTGTGCACAGCCTGGCTGGGAGATAAGATGAAGTGGTGGATTGCTTAAGCTGCATATGCTCAATGCAAGAACATTCCATGGAGGTCTTGTGCTCAAAACTTGCAATGGGTGACACGGGTCAAATTGCTGGCAGCTCAAAGAGCGAGAAAGAGAAGCCAGAGCAGATAAGGGTACCTCATGAGGTTTCTTACTGGATGGATGAGAAAAGAAAGCCCAAGGAGTTAAGTGGCTTGTGTGAGGTTACACAGCTTTTAAGTGTGGATCTAGAAGATTCACGCAGCCCACAGCCTGCTGTCCTGGTGACCATGCACTGGGTCCTCCCTGGAAATGCACTATATGCACAGTTCCATCACAGGTGCCAGCAACCCTCCAACATGGCAGCTGTGGGAGCAGAGCCCAGATGAGAAGGGCCATGGAAGAAGATGAGGTCAAAATGATGGGTTCTGGGTTGTGACAAAAAGCAGTGATAGTTTCAAGAAGGAGTAAGGGAGCTGTGCCTTCCTTGCTGCACTGACATGCATGGAAAAGTCAGAAGTAGGGGGTCCATGGAAGGCCTCACTGCTGCTGAGCTCAAGATGCTGAGATAAGGACCTAGAACTCACTTCCCTGAAGGAACCTTAGGCCCAAAGCACATCACAAGTGACGGATAATGGTGATGAGGATGCAGGCAGGGATACCGAGGAGGAAGGCATTAGCTTCAGGTCCCTCAGCTCCAAAAACACCCCACCCATCCATTCTGGGAAAACCCTTCCCTCTGCCAGTCCTTTCCAAATGCATGGCCAAGAGGCACAGAGCAGGACAGATGACAGCTCAACCCCAGGCACCACTGATTGAGCAAAGGGCAAACAGCCCCTGCCTTTGTTCCTCTTAATCTAAATTGAATCTGTGTGCAGAAAGATTATAGGATAGAAGTGAAAACTCTGCTGCATCTCAAAAATTACACAGATCAGAACAGAAGTGGTCTTGGGGCTTTGAGGCATGATGGCCAGTGCCTCAAATGATGCTTCATTTTTAATTCACCCCCAGAGAGGGCAGGAACAACCCCGTAATATTACAAACCAAGACCATGGCCACAGCGACTATGCTAAGGAGCCCAGGAAGACTTTGAGGCTGGCATCCTTGCCCACCTGTTGCTAGAAGCTGAGGCCTTTCCAAGCCAGGGGCCTCCCTTACCAGCCATATGTGCCTCCAACAAGACCGAAGACAATGCTGTGGCTCTGTGGAGTGAAGATCTCCCTGCCCTGAGGCAGAGAAGACTGAAGAAGGTTGGGAGTTTGAAAACTGGCAGCTTAGCCCTAAGTCTCAGCTGTGAGGCTTTACTTGAGTCACTGGCCTTTACAGAAAGAGGACATTTCCTCTTTCTATGGCTGACTGCTCTCTAGGGACCAGCCTTTCCAACATCCTCAGGAACCCCTATCCTGATAAGTACAGCTAGTTATGGAGCAGTACCCCCAAGATTCCAGAAGTTATCGCAGGAGTTCACTGGCTTTCTTCTCTCCTTAGGCTATATAGAAAGATGACTTACACACACACACACACACACACACACACACACACACACACACACACCCTTATCTCCCAGGGAAATTAAGCAGTATTCACTAAACCTGCAGAAAAATAGTCCATGATATTTTTTCATGTTAATCTAAATTAAATCTGCAAGTGGAAATAATGTCTCATGTGAGAGAGAGCCAACCTCTTCCAGTTGCTGGCTGAGTGAGGGTGCAGGACAGCTCTTTCTGAGCACATGTGTTGGGAAATATGTGTCCCCTGCTGGATTGTGGGCACAAACATAGGTGTCTAAGGGAGGGAGAAGCTCTAGATGTTGTGCATTTAAAACCAGCCCATTCTAGTAGTTTCAGGAATGAGAACTTGAACAATACAAGTGGTATATCTATCCTGCCCCAAGCCACCTAAAGCTTTCTGCCTAGTCAGTCCAGTTCTCATCAAGCAGAAAGCCACTGGGTCATTGCTGTGCCTCTGATGTAACTTCCCAACTCATGTGACTCAAGATAACCTGGCGTGAAACCTCACCATGAGTCTCAATCTTCCCAGCTCAGAGTATACATAGCCTGGAAGGGTTTGTATTGATCAACCCAGCCACAAGGGCTTGGGGTGTGGGTCAGGATGAGGATGCTTATTCCACCTGGCCCTGGCAAGGATGATCCAGAATATGGGCATTACATAGAGGTACTGGACAATTGGGAAAACAAATTTATTCAAGTGCCATAAACTGCTTTTAGGACTGCCAGATACATAATATAAAAGATGCCTGGTCAAATTTAAATGCCATATAAACAATGAATTTTTGACAGAATAAATATGTCCCATGCCAGACTCGGGACCTATATCTACTAAAAAAGTAAAGGTACATGATCCCAACAATGAATGTAACTGTACTGTATCCCTAAATGTACCAATAAACTCAATAAAAAAAAAATAAATAAATAAATAAATAAATAAAAAAAGTTATTTATGAGAAACTCAAAGTTAACTGGGCACACTGTAATTTTATTTGCTAAATCTGGCAATTCGTAGCTGTTGAGGAACAGGGGCATCTTGCAAATCAAATCCAGGGAGCTACAATCCTACTATTTCAGCACACCAAACCAGGCTCTCAGGAAGCACAGCAGAAATTGCTCACCAGAGGCACCAAAGCTATCACTTGGCCAATTACTTCACAAACAGAATCCTGATTTCATCAGAGTCTGTGTACTGAGGTCTTCCCTGAGACTCCTGATTAAAGGTGTAGATGTGCCCCCCTCAAATCTGTGACCCCTGCAGGGCCCAATTCAACCCTGCATAGTGCTGACACTCAGACCATCTCAAGTTTAGTTCCATTTCTGCTGGATCCAACCTCTCCTAAGACTCAGTAAGGAAGAGACTCCTAAGTCTCCTCACATGTAAAATGGGATCAATAATCATTCCTTTTACCTACGTACCTACCCATCTCACAGCTGCCAGGAATAAATGAGAATTTTCAGGAAAATATTTAGAAAGTATTTCCTATCAAATAGTGTACAGTATTCATATTGTTGCTAAAATAAGATTATTGATTTTCTTTGGGAAGAAATGTTTGGTTTGATCCTTTTCTCCTCTTGGGGAGCAGCCCTACCATGAAAGGCTTCACATTCTCAAGATGAGGCTGCCCTCTTGTCACACCAGATCCTGGCTGGTGTGGGCAGGGTGTTTGCTGCCTGAGAGTAGCAGCATAGCAGCCCAGTCCAGCCACCCATCCTTTGCTCCTTATCTGCCAATCAATATTATAGGCAATGCATCAGCACCACCCAGCACTGAGCACTTTGTTCGTTTGTTTATAGTCTGCAGGTATGATTTAAGTGAGTTGGTCTACCAGGAATATATAGACAGATAGATTGCAAAGTCATGTCAATAGATACAGGTTTATTCCCACACTTTTAACAATGGACATAGCAAATATTTCCTCTACTATCATATGTCAGGTCTTCCCTTTGGGAAGCCTGGGCTGGGGTGCCACATCCTGCTAGATGAGAGACAGGATGCCCCTTAGATCCTTGCCCTCCCCGAGCTTTATAGTCTAGCATCCCACCCTAAGATCAGGCCCTGCCACTCGCCATATTGCCTTCTCTGTCTCTCATGAGAGGGCAGGGAGAGCTCTGGTATGGTGCTGAAAGTCAACCAGCTGCATAGGCTTTGGTGATGCCAGGCCCGAGCAAGGTAGCAGTCATAGAAGCACCAGGGTGTCACTAACCCAAGGCAAGAGCTGACCCCATGAGTTAGGGAGGTGAATGAAGCTGGGAGCTGTTCAGTAGTGACCACCTGCAGTGAGTCCTGCCAGGTTCTAACTCTGGGGCACGGAAGCCTAGCGAAGACACTGGGAACTCACCACCTGAGCCAGTCATCGATGGGCAATCTTCTCCAGACTTCTTGGTGTTTGTTTTACTCTGATTCCTCTATAAAAGTGTCCTCATGGACAGAGCAATCATCATGACAATGTACCGCTTTTGAAAGCTTTCTTGAGAAGGTGTCATTTTGGAAGGATATGCTTAGGAAAAGAAAAGACTCTCAGCCCCACCACCTACCTCCAGACAGATGGGCACACTTTGTGGATCCATCCAGAGTGATTGGTACTAGAGCATGGCCACCTGTGGTGACAGGAAAGGGGTGCATCAGGGGCTGCAGGGACTTCTGGCTCTGGGAAGTCTGGGACCCTCCAGCACAGCACTATGAGCACTGGCTTGGGTGTGAGGACACCTGTATCCTGCTCTTGACTCTAGCTTTGAGTCATTCAGCATTACCTCATCTCTGTCCTCATCTGCATGACTGGGGGGTAGGATATCTTATCAAGGTTTCTTTCTTTATTTAAGAACATGTGTTAAGTGTCTATTGATTTGGGCATTGGGCTAAGTGAAGGAATCAAAAAAGATCCCTGGTCCAGAACACAACTTTAAGTAAGATGGTTTGGGGAGTAGTGCTATTGAAAGGGGCCACTTAGTAACTTTTTTTTCTTTCAACCCAGTAGGGAAGACCTGTGAGTCAAGAGTTACACATTAACAAATACATCAGGCCAAGAAAATCTTACAAATTCAAATCAATTACCCATGAATTTTGAAACTTATGAATGGTTATGTTGTGTACATTAAATTGTATCTTTCCATTTAGCAGTAGTTTATTAATTGCATAGAAGCTTCCTTTAAAAATTAGTAAATGAGAGGGCAGATGCAAGAGGATCACTTGAACCCAGGAGGTCAAGACCAGCCTGGGCAACACAGCAAGATATATATGTATATGTGTATATGTTTATATTTTCATTTTCATTTGAATTACTTTTTTTTCTTCTTTGAGACGGGGTCTCACTATGTAGTTGAGACTGACCTGAACTCACTATGTAGCCCAGGCTGGTCTCGAACTCACAGCGATCCTCCGGCCTCAGCCTCCTGAGTGCTGGGATGACAGGTGTGCGCCATCACGCCCGGCTGAATTATCTTTGACTCAGACTGTGTCTGACCTTGGATTCGACTCTTAAATGAGGTGTTCAATGGCTCAGTTACATCCGCTCCTCATGGCACAAGGCTCTTTCACCTCCTGTCCTGCATGGCTTTCTAGCTTCTGCAGGCAGCCATTTTTGTCTCTATTTCACAGAACCAGTTGTTTTTCTCCCATGTTTCTGTCTGATGCAGCACAGGAAAGAGATCTAGAGGGAACACATGGAGAGTGGAAGGCAGGGCGGGATTTGTGGAGGGAGACCGCCTCTTACAGAAGCCAAGAGCAGCCTCATCAGCCCAGAGGCCTCATCAGCTGTGGGGAGACAGGGCCGCTTACACCTACACACAGGAAACAGCAAAAGAAATGATTTCTATGGGCTCTCTGGGTGATACTGGCCTCACTACATATAACTCTGGAACCCTGTGTACATACTCCCAGAACATGATCAAAACATTCCCTTAGTCCTGGATAATCACCGGTGCTGACTGCGTGGAGTTAGAGAAGTTAGATCAGTGAGGGGCAAGCTGGAGAGAGGCCCTTTGACTTAGCTAAATTGGGGATTTAGCTAAATTAGGGAAGTCATTCTTTGGAGAAAAGATCTAATGCTTAGGCCTGCCCTCCTGGTCAGTCACTGGTTGATAATGACCCATGAAGATTCAAGACGACCCAGGAGAGTGATATCAGCAGTAGAGATGATGACAATGGTGGTGGTGGTGATTACTGTGGGAATGAATATAAAAACACCATTCCTCTGAGCCATGTTCACTTCTTTGACACATGGGCCTACCCATCATGACAACTTGATTCATTAAATTCAGCAAGGGAGAGAAGGTACGGAGACAGTCAGCTGGTAAGATAGAAATTACTATCCTGGAAGTGACCCCTCATCTTGTGTGTCATGGTTTATGGGTTAGAAGCAAGTTACTTGTTCTGGAGGAAGGATCTACACAATGGATAAATACCAGGACCTGCAGAGCATCACTATTCAGGGCTGCTGTGGTGTGAATGTATACAACATTAAGAGGTGGGACTTTTAGGTGGGATTAAGCCATGAAGACTGTAATTTTGAGGATGATATTAGTGTCCTAGGAAAGGGCTTGAGGAGACCCAAGTGTGCTGAAGCATTCTAGCAATCTCAGCACTCAGAGGGGCAGAGACTGGAGGATCACAAGTTTGAGTCCAGCCTGGGCAACTTAGTAAAGCACTGTCTAAAAATAAAGTAAAAAGAGCTACAAGTGTAGCTCAGTATGAAGGCCATGGATTCAATCACCAGTACAGCAAATATAAGGAGGGGCTGGGCTTTAAGAAGTGAATTCTTTCCTTCCATTTCTTCTGCCATGTAAGAATGAGC
Organism: Fukomys damarensis; assembly: GCF_012274545.1. Classification (NCBI taxonomy): domain Eukaryota; kingdom Metazoa; phylum Chordata; class Mammalia; order Rodentia; family Bathyergidae; genus Fukomys; species Fukomys damarensis. Next base: position 51,318,944 of record NW_022900931.1, read on the forward strand.
AAGCAATGTTGCCTAGGAAGTGGAAAGTAAGACTTCATCAGATGTTGAATCTGTTGCCATCTTGATTTTTGACTTCCCTGGCTCCAGAATTGTAAGAAATAAATTTTTGTTGTTTTCAAACTATTTTTTTATAGCAGCATGAATGGACTAAGAGAAGGACAATTTTAAAAGCAAGTGGGCTGCATTAACTCTCCAGCGAAATGCATCCACATAAGGGTCCCAGGTGCAATCAGCAGAGGAACAGCCCACAATCAGCAGAGGAACAGAATTAAGAGGGGGAAAAAAAGTACTATTTTCAGCCACTAGATTTTACTTGTTACACAATAAAAGATAACTGAAATAATACCAATTTGAATCAGAAATGACATATCCTGCTTTAACAAAAACTTAAACAGTGTGGCATTAACTTTCAGGCTTAGAAGCAGACAGGCTGGAAAAGTAGCTTCTGTAAGATGGATAGTGAAGTTTGAAAATCCTTGGAAGTTGAGGGGAGAAGGGTATTAATAAGGTAAGGGTAGAGTAACTGAAGAGCTCTGTCTGGCTAAGGTGGTGCATAGAAAACTTACCTAATGAACTCGGAGATAGGGCTCAGGAGATTTCCAGAAGATACACAGAATGCAACAATTAACTTTGTATTTCTCATATGGGTTTGGTATCTTTGTTAGCGACAAATCCAAAAGGACATATACCAGTTTTATTCAGGGAATTGGCTCACATAATCATGGAGGAGAAGCCTCACTACAGCCCATCTTCAATCAGAAGAACCAGCAAAGCTGGCGGTGTGGCTCAGTCCAAGTCCAGAAAAAGCCTTAGAACCAGAGAAGTTGACATTGCAACTCCAGGGCCGGGGATTTAGCTCAGCGGTTTGGTGGTCTGCCTCACAAGAGCAAGGACCTAAGTTCGATCCCCGGTACCAAAACAAAACAAAACAAAAGGACATTGCAACTCCAGTCTGAGGCCCAAAGCCTGGAAGTCCCTGGGAGCCTCTGGTGCATATTCTAAAATCCAAAGACCAAAGGGCCTAGACCTCTGATATTAATGGGCAGAAGAAGGGTGTCCCCCACTGAAAGCATGTATGAGTCACTTTCTTCTGCCTTTCCATTCTCCACCTTGGCTCCTAGCTGAGTGGATGTTTTCCTATGGATATTAAGGGTAGATCTTTCCTTTTGTTTCTCTGTTTAATGCAAGAATCTCTGGAAACAACATTGCAGATACACCCAGAACCCCAACACCTCAATGTCCCTCTATTCAGCCAAATAGACATTGAAAATAAAGCATTATACATAGTAAGGAAGAAAAAAAAAGACAGGGATAACCTGGGCCTCTGCTCAGCAGGGTTAACCTCTTCAATCTGACTGATTCATAGGATAAGCCAAGCCTAGGCCCTCAATGTGGTATTGTGTCTTACAGACTCTGTGTCAATGGGTTCTATAGGAAGCAGATATCGTGAGAGAGTTAGAGACACAAAAGAATGACTAAGACTGATTACTGTGAAAGACAAAAGAAGGAGCAGAAGATGCAGGGAGAATGGGCCAGGTGTGGTACAAATCTGACCCTAGTGAAAAGACAGGGACCAAAGAAGAATGGGGATTAAGAGATCTCCTAGTAACTACTATAACTTTTATAATGAAAGGCCCTATCAGCCTGAGAGAGAGCACAAGAAGAAAGTCTCCTGGCTAGGAACAGTGTCTTGTACCACTGCTTAGGAATGTGGCTTCAGCTCGAAACCAGGGGCAAATTCTGAAGACCTAGCTGGAGGCCGTGTTAGTCAAAGCAGCTTTGGGTCAGGATATCACTTGAAGGGAGACCTGAGAGCTCCTCCTTCCCTGCCCTCGTCACCCACGAGCCAGGCTCTGCACACACAGGAAGCCATGTTTCACTCTGATTTGTACATGTTGAATATGTCTATTGCAGGCAAGATGGTAAAATAGATCTTTAAAGATGGAGCTGCTTCTCCAGCCTCCTCAGGCTGAGGGCACAAAGTGCCACTCCTCCCCTCCTTGACTCAGATACATATGTTGACCCTAGTGCAGGTAAGTTCCCTGTCTGTTGTCGCACTGTGGCCACACCTCCCATCTTCCTTACCAGAACAGCCTTTGCACACCTGAGATGGTGATTTCAGGGAATAAGAGCCCCTTGTCTCCATCACACTTAGTTTAGAATAAAGACGTTTTCCTTTCTCATCAAAGATGTTTCCCATGTTCTTAGGTAGAGATAACAGGTACAACCTGAGTGGCCGGTAATACTGGGAAGGATTGACTTTCTCTGTCTGCTGTCTCACAGTGCCTGATTGTCAGGGCGATCCTACCTGACCCTCCCTCCCACCAAGGAACCTGATTTAAAGAGTTTTGACAATGGCAGAAAGGGCAACCCACTTTCTGGTCCCCCTTATGTCTCTCTTAGATAGAAGCTTTCTTCCCCTAAATAAATTTTTCCTGCTCTTAACCTCCATTGTTCCTAGAAATCATTCTTCGAATTTAGAGAACACGAACTCGCATTTGGGATACCTAGCAGGTTTGGAAGTTACATCTCTTCCCCCTATACCATTTTGGAGATCTTCCACTGAGATTACTGGTTGGAGGTAAGTGTTTTGTTTCATAGGTTCTAACTTTAGTCTTTTTGCTTCATACATTACAACTTGTTTCATAGGCTGTCATTGGTTTCATAGATTCTGGTTTTTTGTTTCATAAATTCTGGCCTTTGTTTCAACTTTTGTTTCAAAAGTGTCCTAATTTTAAATTGTGTGCTTTAAATGTTTGCAAATTTCTTATTTTTCTTATGCATTGTGTTTTGTTAAAATTACATTTTATTCTTGTGTTGTATGTGTTGCGTTTGCACTTTGTTGCTTCAAAATGCTGTAAAATGGGTGTTTCATGAAATCATCTCAGACAAAGACAGTTCAGGTTTTTATCTGTCCCTCATAGAATGGTAAACAAATGGTGGTTACTCTGCCAGCTGGTAATTGCTTTTAGGGCAGCTGCCACTCTCAAAGCAGAGGACAGGTATCTCCAGTTGTTCTCTGAATCCCCACTCCCATTGATGCCAATGGCGGGAGGAATATTAACTGGATAGGCAGTTGGGTTCCTTTCAGAGACAGAACTCTGTGCAGAACTAGTGGAAACTGAGGTGACAACTGAGGGGTCATGGCCAGGGCTACTCTGTGGCAGATACACAAAGGTCTCTCTGAAGAAACTAGCTCCCAACAGCCCATCCAGGTTGTCGGCAGAAAATCTCCACATCTTGTCCTATCTGGACTCCTCAGTGAGGTAAAAGAGGAACTCCGTCAGTTATCATCAGGCATCCTGTTTCAGAGTGATCTGAAACGATGCCATCAGAGCCCTTAAGCCTCTGTTATGAGTTGAGTTACAGGTTTGGACTGCTTTCTCTGCTACTAGTAAGACACACCTCTAGACAAATATAAAAACCAAATCTTTCATAGATTAAAAACTACCTGAACCTTCTCCCCCCTCCACAGGCATGGACTTCATTTGTCATTTATGTGTATAGGGGAGAAAACACCTTTTCTGATAGGTTATGCACGGAAGACTGACTGTAGACTTATAAAATGCTAGATGGTGTTTTGTGGGGTTTTTTTTGGGGGGGATATTTAACAAGCTTGAACTTTATTTGGGCTATTTCCTCTCTGCTCGTGAGTTGGAAACTCCCCTTAAACTTTTCTTCAATTTGTTGGGAGTTCATTTGAGAATCCTTCTTAGTCAGACCGCTCCTTCTTCCAGAAAGGCAGTCTAAGACAACTTGCAACAACTGTTTTGTCTTACACTAGGGAAAACAGCAATCAGCAACTTGCATTTGTTTTTACATGCTAATTAGAATATGGTACTATTTTGTTCAACCTTTCTCTTCCTTCATATGCAGGCAGAAGAAGTCTATAAAGGTGCCTTCACTATGTACAAATTGACCTTAAAGGAGTAGCCTTGTCTTGCTGCTAATAAAAGTTGCCTAAATGACTGGATAAACAACAGAAATTTCTCAGAGCTTTCTCTACCCTAAGGCCCAGGGCGGAATCTCTGACTTAGCATCTCTGGAGGTGACCTCTTTTTCAGGAAAAGTGCCCTATTTTCCTTTCTCTCTTTCAAGGAACTAGAAAGCAGTGGTTTGAGTTTCTTGGTTTCTAGCAATACTTCTCTAAATATGATTGTTAAAGCTGACATCTGTTGTAATTTGTGCTTTGAGAGTACTTATTGGAGTGAGGAAGATAAGCTCACACACTGGTAAAGGGTAGATAGTCTAGATAGTAGATAGATGGTTTTATTTTCTGGGTCTCTCTTCAGATGACAACTACCTAACCTGGAGTGGAATAAACCTTAGGGGATGCCCCGTGGCACAGGAATCAAGCAGAGACTTGTGGGATGCCATATTTATTTCTCTTGTCACAGATCAGGAACTCCATATCTGAACCTCACACTACTTTGCTGTGTATTAAGGAGCAATTTAGCATTTCTCTACACCTGTGTGTGGTATGCCTACCTCCTAAAGCTGGGTACACAAAGGAAAGTACTATGATGCTGTCTCACAATTAGAATTACACTGTAAAAGAAAGAAAATTTCAAAATCATCTGATTTTGAGATTTTCTTTATATTAAGAAGCAATTTTTGCTTGTCTTCAAATGTAAATGTAACAAGACACCTCACCCTTAGGACATTCAGTACCTCTAAACCTGAGGCTACTCCTCACCCTTTTGAATCTGAGAACAAAGTTTCTAAAACAACTTCAAACTTTGACCACCAGGTGCTGAGGATGAGTATCTAGGCCTATCATAATTAAAACCTCCATGAGACTATAACCATCCTTAGCTAAGTTGTTCAGGTCCCTCAAAGACAACAACATCCCTTGCAGGAAGTAAATGGCAAATATGGGACTATCTGTGTTCATGTGTCTTTTTCTCAGTAATCTAAGACAGATTAAATGAAACCTAATAAAGTTTTTGGATGACCCTGATATGTACATTGCAGTCTTTAGAGAATTTACTCAGACCTATGGACTGGATTAGAAAGATGTAATGTTGCTCTTAACTCAAATATTGTTTTTTAATGAGAGACAAATAGTACTACATTTAGAGGCAAGTATTATTTTAATTTTCAAAGCTCTAAAGACAGGCAGCCAGGGGAATAACTGGTTTCTACTGGAACACAAGCAGTTCTTATATGAAACCCCTACTGGCTTGCCAGTCAGATAGGAAATTAAAATAAAAGACCTTTTCAGGCGTGTATTCTTAAAGGTCTAAGAAACATGAGAACTAAACCCTTCAGTTTTTTAAAATTGTCAACTATTTATAAGAAAGAGATGAAGACATCCCTAGATCCTGATTTGATAAAAGGAAATACTATAGTTTTTTCTCATCAGCCTTGCAGTGTGGAGATGGTACAGTATTATATCCCCCCACAGAAGAGCTTTCTAGCCAGGATACCTGTGTTCTGCTGAATTTTCTAACAGACGGAGATTATAATGTTTCTAGATCTAAGGCACAACTTTGCAGCCCTGAGATAAAATATTTAGGCCTTATTATATCTAAGGGAACCCAAAGACTGGGGGAAGAAAGAAACCAATTCTTTTCTTTCCACAGCCCAAGAATCTAAAGCAGCTAAGGAGATTTCTAGAAATTACAGGCTTTTGTCTCCTTTAGATAGTAGGATACAGTGAAATTGAGCCCATCTATCAGCCTATAGAAAAACCCAAAAGACAGGCATATTTTAACCTGGGAGCCTGGTTCCCAGACCACATTCCAGAAGCTCAAACAAACACTTCTATGTGCCTGCCTTTTGCTGTGTATTAAGGAGCAATTTAGCATTTCTCTACACCTGTGTGTGGTATGCCTACCTCCTAAAGCTGGGTACACAAAGGAAAGTACTATGATGCTGTCTCACAATTAGAATTACACTGTAAAAGAAAGAAAATTTCAAAATCATCTGATTTTGAGATTTTCTTTATATTAAGAAGCAATTTTTGCTTGTCTTCAAATGTAAATGTAACAAGACACCTCACCCTTAGGACATTCAGTACCTCTAAACCTGAGGCTACTCCTCACCCTTTTGAATCTGAGAACAAAGTTTCTAAAACAACTTCAAACTTTGACCACCAGGTGCTGAGGATGAGTATCTAGGCCTATCATAATTAAAACCTCCATGAGACTATAACCATCCTTAGCTAAGTTGTTCAGGTCCCTCAAAGACAACAACATCCCTTGCAGGAAGTAAATGGCAAATATGGGACTATCTGTGTTCATGTGTCTTTTTCTCAGTAATCTAAGACAGATTAAATGAAACCTAATAAAGTTTTTGGATGACCCTGATATGTACATTGCAGTCTTTAGAGAATTTACTCAGACCTATGGACTGGATTAGAAAGATGTAATGTTGCTCTTAACTCAAATATTGTTTTTTAATGAGAGACAAATAGTACTACATTTAGAGGCAAGTATTATTTTAATTTTCAAAGCTCTAAAGACAGGCAGCCAGGGGAATAACTGGTTTCTACTGGAACACAAGCAGTTCTTATATGAAACCCCTACTGGCTTGCCAGTCAGATAGGAAATTAAAATAAAAGACCTTTTCAGGCGTGTATTCTTAAAGGTCTAAGAAACATGAGAACTAAACCCTTCAGTTTTTTAAAATTGTCAACTATTTATAAGAAAGAGATGAAGACATCCCTAGATCCTGATTTGATAAAAGGAAATACTATAGTTTTTTCTCATCAGCCTTGCAGTGTGGAGATGGTACAGTATTATATCCCCCCACAGAAGAGCTTTCTAGCCAGGATACCTGTGTTCTGCTGAATTTTCTAACAGACGGAGATTATAATGTTTCTAGATCTAAGGCACAACTTTGCAGCCCTGAGATAAAATATTTAGGCCTTATTATATCTAAGGGAACCCAAAGACTGGGGGAAGAAAGAAACCAATTCTTTTCTTTCCACAGCCCAAGAATCTAAAGCAGCTAAGGAGATTTCTAGAAATTACAGGCTTTTGTCTCCTTTAGATAGTAGGATACAGTGAAATTGAGCCCATCTATCAGCCTATAGAAAAACCCAAAAGACAGGCATATTTTAACCTGGGAGCCTGGTTCCCAGACCACATTCCAGAAGCTCAAACAAACACTTCTATGTGCCTGCCTTCAGGACACCATTTCAGTTTGTATGTTAATAAAAGGTAAGACATGGCTTTGGGAATGTTTCTACAAGATCAGAGAGCTTCTCAAAAGTCTGTAAGGTATTTAAGTCATAAACTAGATATTACAGATTCAAAATAATTTATTTAAAAAGAAAAGCCCTAAAAAATACTTTCACTCTCTTTCAAGGGGCAAAAAAAAGCAGCTATTCAGGTTCTTTGATTATTGGTTTGATTTTATGCTTGGTAATGCAGTTGGAGTCAATCATAGCTTTTGTCTCTAGAGATGTGTTTTGCTATGATTGCAGATCCACCATTAAAAAGCTCCTGGTCTTAAATGTCTTTCTATACCTGAGATGGTTAAGATTTAGTTCTTGTGTCATACTTAAAGGCACTCTGGTCCCTTCTCCACTGCCCTTCCCCTGAGAAATAATGCAGTTCTCAATAGTACTTAATTCAAGTCACTCGCCTCCTCTGTGGGTACTGGATTTCAAGACAAAGCTTCCAAAATGGTGAGTTTCCCCTCCCCAGAACCCTTCCAGAGTAAAGCTGGCCTTCACTCATTTCTGGGCATATAAAAAACTGATCTAGGCTTAATCCCAAAACTCTTGAAGACTAAATGTAATTTTTAGTCCAGATTTATCTGTATTTCAACCCTTAGGTGAAATTAGAGAGTGAAAAGAATAGCTAATCTGGGTCTAGCCACTTCCTTGTACCTCTAGTCTGCCACCACTGGCACTGGACAAGACAAAGTCTAAGAGACACCTTAGGCACAGAACAAGAGGGATAGCTGGCGATACCTTCTTTCCCTTTGTTTGTTTTTCTTTTTTTTTTTTTTTTGAGACAGGGTCTCACTATGTATTTGAGACTGATCTAGAACTCACTATGCAGCCCAGTCTGATCTCAAAATCACAGCAATCATCCTACCTCAGCCTCCTAGTGCTGGGATTATAGGAGTGCACCACCACGCCCAGCCCTTTGTTTTCAAAAAAGGAAAAATGGTCACAAGTAGACATCTACAGCATAGCAGGTTGGAGCGTTGGCAGGTCTTCTTCCCTCACTGCATGGAATTCATTCGTAGCTCCAAAGAGTATCACCTAATCTCTTCTACATCCAAACCTAGCCTGAGTGGACCCCCACTAGGGATAGTTAAAATTACTTGTAACCCTTTAGAGAGAACAGTCATATGTGGCTATCAGCAACAATGAGAAGCCTATGTAGCTGGGTATTCCAGCCAGATAAACTGTCAGCTTAGGGCCCATCTGAAAGCTGTTTTTGCTTTCACAGGTGTAGAAGATTTTTATTCCTTTTGATTCTTATTATAATAGATCTCTGTTAATTGATCTACAAAGTCTAACTAGTTTTCTTATAATTATAATCCTAAAAATTATAGAAGTTTTTATAATTCAACATGGCCAAATACATCTGAGTGCAGTCTGGTTTATAAAGAAGTTGTCTTATGTGTGTCTGTGTATGACTGTTCAATATTTTACAATATGTACAACTGTTTTGTTTGAGTTTGTTTTTCTTTTGGCATTTTGGATTTTTTAAGATGTTTGCCTGTAATTCAGGTTGGCTTGTAGATAAATGTCACTGAAGACATGATTTCCCCAGGTTGCCAGATTATCCAAATAATGTAAACTGGATTTACAAATACATATTGTTGTCTATATATACTAACTCAGGAATCTTTCATTGGTCAAAATAATGTGTTAATTGCTCTGGTCTGGCTCTAATAGGTCATCTAAAAATTTGTTAAGATAATTAAATACTCTTGGATTTAGGAAAACTACTGGATAGGACTCCCCTTGGTAAATGAAGGAGCAGCTGCTTGAAAAAAAAATTATTCCAGCCTTTGTTCACAAAAGGTACCCTGATAATTTTCATAGTCTTTTAGAAAATATATTGCTAAACATTATTATAATATGTATACATTGGTTATGGCCAAATGACTAAATTTTCCATGGGAAAACAATAAGGTTTTATTTAAAATACTCTTGATACAAGACAAAATTAAAGGATAAAGGGTTTCATGTAACTGATACTCATTGTTATTTCATGGTGTATATACTCATGCCTTCTGGGTGTATAAGTCTTCTAGGATATTGTTTATGGTAATGATCTTTTTGACTCAGGTATCTGCCTTTCTTGCACTCCAGCTCCTTGTGATAAGAGATACATGTCAAGCCAGCATAAGATAACCAGTCAAATAATAGTTTTCTTAAAAACTTAGGTGATGTATGCTATATGTGTCACCACGCTTAGGGATGCTCAGTCACCAAGCAGTTGAAACAATGTCACACACTAAAATTAGAGGTTAAACATTATGAATGCCTAAGGTACATTTATAGGCCAATATATGTTTTCCTTAGATGGCATCTTACTAAAGGATAACAAATAAGAGTTTTCTTTAAGTCATTTAATGTCTTATGATCAGATGGATGTGTTTGAAAGATTATTCCATACTAAGCTGGATATTGTTACAAAGAAAATGTCAACATGACTGTCATGCTAAAATACTATGTGTGGCTCTTGATCTTAAGTTTCTATAATATACAACTATTATCTGTTAACATTCCACAGGGATTAAACTACTGGAACAACCATGGTTGTTAAGGAATAACAGTCCCCTAACTATGCTTTATATTTCAAAGTGCTTAATATCCAGACAAAATTATAATAATTAAGCTCACTACTTCTACTGCATTACTGATGTCACTGACCTTCTCTTCTGGGTGTTCAACAACTGAAGTTTGCAGACCAAAACTAGAAAGGTAACTGGGCTATGAAGACTGCCAATATTTTGGCCCCGGCCCCTCAAGGTCTACAAAATCCAGGACACAAGGAATCTTTCCTACAGGATCCTGAATCTTTGGTAAGTCACTCAACCTCCTGAGCAGGGAGATTGCTGGACACCAAAGGATAAATATACTGTGTGATAAAGTAGGGTCATAGCGAGGGAAAAGTCTCATTGCTTTCACTGAGAGCAACATGGTCAAGCAAGGCTGTGACCCATTCTGAAGGCTGATACTGACAGAGGAGCTGAGAGGTTCTATGCATGGTCCCAAAATAATACCTGAAGAGACTTAACTGACCTTGACAAGTAGCAAGAGGTTCATGTTGATTGACACAGGTCTCACTTTAACTTGGTCTTAAACACCCAATAGAAAAGAATAACCAAAAGAGGTATAAAATAACACCATAGTAATAAAGCTAGAATTAAAAAGGGTCTCCAGCCACTGACCCCTTCTGGCAGTTTCCAGCTCTACTAGCAGCTGACCATGGTTATGGATCATTAGGAAAAAACCATGGTAAAAGCTATAAAAGCTCAGCCAGAGTTTTATATTTCTTAGTAAATTTTATTCTTTAAACTGTCTCTTATCTTAGAGCTAAAACTAGAGAGACCTATGACAAAGTATCAGACTTATACTTAATCTCTATCAATGAAAGAATCTAAGACCAGCAGGTTCAATGACTACTTCAATTTCTAAGTGTGACTTTCTCCCCAACCTGCTCTTTCATTCTAGTATGCTCATGCTTAGATTATGCATACTCTTAATTTCTTAAAAGTTGTATTTATTCTTACCTAGAGGCTACCAAAGTCCAAGTGGTCATACAATGGAACCAATGACAAATGTGCTAGACTTCTTTTGCTGAGACCCACCAGATCCACCTTTTAAACAGCTCGTAACTGTTAAACTGTATAAAATGACTTCTATGTTGGATTCTGAAGTCCCCTGGACCTTCTCCTTATCCTCTTTGTTGGCTATATTCATAGCAATCCTGCTGACCTTATAATTTGTCCCATGCATTATTAACTGTTTCTTTGGCTTTGTCTCCTCAGATGTTAAAGCTATTCAGCTACCAAGATGACAATGCCAGGAGCCTACCAAAGGCCTTTAGATAGACCATCTGTAGAGTAACTAACTGCTGATCATAACTATGACCCTCTTCAGCTGGAAGTAGCCAAAGCTGTCTTCCCCCTTTGCTCCTTCACAGCAGTTAGGGGTACTTCTTCAGAGGGGGGGAAATGTTGCAGATAGGTAAGTTAATTAGATATCTTGTAAGCGGTTAGACAGGGCTGCCCTCAAAGAGCCAACACGTAGGACAATTAAGACACATTCACTGAAGACCAGAATTGTAAAAGAAATGAAACTACTATAACTTTGGGTTCCCCCTGGGGATAAATAGCAGTGACTGATATTCTAAATAGGTTTCAATCACCTGGTGGGGGGCCAAGGTCTTAACCCATCCTTTCCAGGAAATATCCCTGACCCTCACCCTTACTGAAAATCCTTGCAAGCTTGTTATGTGATTTGCTCCCCCATTTGACCCCCATTTAATCAATATTATCTGGGTGACTGTACTTGTAATCTTATTGGTTGGCCATGGCTTTGCCCCACCTCATGCCCACCTTGTAATTTTCCATTGGGTCTTACGGTTTTGTCCCACTTTGTACCCACCTCACCACATGGCTTTGATGTATAAAACATCTTTGAAAATTAGGGTGGACAACCCACTTTCTGATCTCCCTTCTTTCTTTCCCTCAATAGAAGCTTTTTCCCTCAATAGAAGCTTTCTTTCCCTCAATGCATTTTTCCTACTCTACAAAACAAAACAAACAAAGAGCAATGGCAGCCAACCTAGGGCATCAGTTAGAATTATGCTTGAGAGCCAGCTGGTATCAGTTTAGGAGTACTGGTTGTTAAACATTCAGGAATTTTGACAATCAGTTGTTCAACCATTGGTAAATTGAAATTGGCCACATTGAAAATATTTACATAACAAAATTCAGGCAAATTCTACAAATCAAGAATCTCTTCCCTCTACACACAAGCTAGTTTACCAACACATCATGAAATACCGTGGTCTTAATATCACCCAGAGCTGCTGCAGTGTCAAACAATGCTGGAATGCTGGGTCTGGCTCAGTAAGGACACCCTGCTTCCTCCTGCTACTTTAAACTAATGTTCACTATCTCACTTTCCAGCTCCTTCAACAGTGCTTCAGGCATCACCCAGAAAAAAAAAATCATTTACATTGTAACCTGTACAGAGGAGTCTATTTCCTAGGAGGAGGTGTGGGAAACCAACCTAAGAGGAGTAGATGCAGTGGATATGGGGAGAGGTAGGAAAATTCCAAAACTGTTTTTGAAGAGAGGGTCATTAAGATTTGTGGATAAGTTGAATGTGGCAGCTGAGATAAAGATGCCTAGATTTCTGACTTATGGAACAAGGAAGAAAGTGGTATCATTTCCTGAGATAGAAATTAAAATGAATAAAAGCAACAGTTTCATTTTGTTGATATTGCACTTGAGAGGTTTTTTGGGGGGCAGGAATTGAACTCAGGGTCTTTGCACTGAGCTACATTCCTGACCATTTTAAATTTTTATTTTGAGTCAGGATCCTGTTAAATTGCTAAGTTACCCATGCTGAGTTTGAACTTGCAGTGCTCCTGCCTCAGCCTCCCATCATGCTGGGATTGCAGGTGTGCACGACCTGGCTTGCATTTGGGATATGTATAATATAATAAGGAAGAGATTTCTGGTGGGCTTGTCGTGCAACTTTGGACAAATACAAGTGAACACAAGAAGATAGCACTAAGTGAATTTCTGCAACCTTGAAAATGGTTCCAATAAGGTTTTCAGGTTTTTTTTTTTTTGTCACAACAACCATCAACATTTCAGGCAGCTGCTGCTCCACCAGTCCAGGTCCCAAAATGTTATAGTTTAAATATAAAATATCCCCCCAAATTCCATGTATGCTAAAGATGATTGGACTATGAAGTGCTCCATCCATGGATAAATCCAGCTGGATGTGCTACTGGGAGGTGGATCCTGGGTAGATTCAGGTCATTGGAGCATGACTCCAAATGAAGACCTCCCTCCCCAATGCCTCCCTTTGCTCCCTGGACAGCCAGGGAGCTGTTAAAAACTATGAGCCAGAATAAATCTCTCCTCCTTTAAATTGTGGTTGTTGGGTATTGTGTCTCAGCAACAAGAACAGTGACTAAGATACAGAGTGAGGACACAGTCTTCAATGAATATGGCCCACGAGAAATAAATGCTTGCAACATTATAAGCTGCTGTGACTTCAAGATGTTGTTACAATAACAGAAACTGATTACTTTAACCGGTACGGAAACACTTCATTAAAACAGGAGGGAGGAAAGAGATGAGAGACATAATTTACGGTAGTTTTGGAAGCCTGATGCTGAGAAAATAAAGAAGTTCATATAGATTGATACTCCAGAAGGAAAAACAGTACAGACAACATTTCCACCCTCCAGAACAGAATCCTAGAAAAAGCAGTCTACTCCTGTTTCTCTGGCCAGCATAATAGGAGTGTGACCTTTACTTGGATTGACATGCCAGAATGTAAGCGATCAAATGTAAAAAACTCATTATAGTTATACTGTCAACTCTCAATTGGTTGCATAACAAGAATACAGGTCACACCTGAGTCACTCAGCAATTTGGCTAGGATTCTCTCATGCACTGGTTGTTTTCTGCTGTTCTAATTTTGTGTTTGTTCACATTAAAAAGACTTCAATCTGCTGAGAGGGAGGTAGAGACAAGCAAGCGAGGAAGGGCTGGGTGAGGATGCTCCAGGTACACCACTCACAATTAATTAAGAACTGGTTGCATTTTCTCAGGAACCTAAACATTAGATGACAGCCTCATGGGAAAGGGACAAACCACCCTCCCTTCAGAGGACTCTTCCTGGAACTGCTCATTGAAATCTAAAATTCATTTACAGGATATACAACATGAGTCACTTTCCCATCACTGGAACAAAATACCAGACACCTGCAATTTAAAGGGGGAGATATTTATTTTGGATCATGGTTTCAGAGCACTTAGTCAATCCCCTTCAGCTGGCTCCAAGGCAGAAATGGCTCTGGGGAAAGCCTGGTGAAGCAAAAGAGCTCAACCAGTGAGAGCCAGAAAAAGAAAGAAGGGGGGAGGGGGGAGGGAGCGGGGGAGAAAGGAAGAGAGGGAGAGAGCTCCTCCAAAGACATGCACCCAGTGATTGACCTCCTGCTAGCCCCACCTCCTAGCAGCACCCTTGGCTACGTACCCATGGATAGACTGATCTCCTGATGAGTACACACCTCTATGACTCCATCACCTCTGACATGTGAGGGTTGTTTTAGACATAAACCAGGATGGTTTCCATCACAAATGTCCATTGGAAAGCCTGGCATGGTGGCACATACCTATAATCCCAGGACTCTGAGAGGCTGAGGCAGGATGATTATAAGTCTGGCCAACTGAGCAAGTCTTGCTCAGTCTGGGCAACTTAGCAAGACCCTATCTCAAAATAATTTTTAGGGCTAGGGGTTGAGCTCATTGGCAATGCACCTGCCTTGCAAGCACAAGGTCCTGAGTTTAATCCCTGGTACCAAATAATAATGATAATAATAATAACAATTTTTAAAAAGGAGACTTGGGATATAATTTAAAGCGGAGACCCTGGTTCAATTCCAAGTATAGTTTTGTTTTTTGTTGTTGTTTTGTTTTGTTTTGTTTTTTTAATATCCACTGGAGGGAAGGAGGAATGTGTGTGGAGAAATAAATCAAGTCTGACCATGAAAATAACTCCCCCCCCGCCTTTTTTTTTACAGCTGGGGAAATATCATGCAGCCAAACTGTCACATAAGTGACATAAATCAAGAGATTAGCAAAAGCAAAATCTCTATTTCCTCAAGACTTACAGTGGAGGAGGCAGAGTGTGGGGCGTCACGGTCACCCCTGAAATACAAACTACAGGGACCATACTTACCAGAGCTGGAGCTTCAGAAGAGATAAACTGCTGCCTGAGAATCTGCCTGAGGCAGAGGGGACACAAAAATGCATCCCACTTCCCCCATTCTTTAGTTTCTTCCAGGTACCACCTCCCGTAGGCCAGAAACAGAGGGAAGCTAAGAAGGAACCCCGACAACGCATTCGGATCCCTTCCTACACGATGCAGAGCAAAGGAGCGGCAAAGTGTGAGTGTGTGAGAAAACAGACTCAGGACTCACACAGAAAGGACAGCCCACGGGACTGGGAGTGTCTGTCTGCCTAACCCTACTCCTTCCACAGCCATGCCTCTGCCATCCCCCATGCTTTTGGAAGGCCTCTCCCTCCAGGTTTCTCTTCCTGAATCCTGATGTAGCCATGAAATCTGAAGAGATATAAAAGGTCCCAGGACATGATCTCACTCCCTGTCCATAGTGATTAGACAAAAGATGGACAGATGACCAAGCTGAGTTCATCGGGGTCTTGCCCAGGAGTTTTGTTGTTGTTGGTTTGTTGTGGTTGTTTTTGTTTTGCTTTGTTTTTTTTGGCACCGAGATTGAACTCGGGACCTTGCACTTCTGAGGCGGGTGGCAGAATGACTAAGCTAAATTCCCAGCCCTTTCCCAGGACTTTTCAGGTAGAAGTTGGTAAAAAGTGTCCTTTCTGTTCTGGTTGTGGGGCCATCTATACTGCCTTTTGTTTTTGTTTTTGTTTTTGCAGCACTGGGGGTTGAACTCAGGACCATCACACTGGGCTACTCCACAACCCCAGCCCATTTGTATTTTATTACTTTTCAAAGTTTTAAGACAGGGTACTGTCAAGTCACAAGATTGTCCAGGCTGGGCTTGAACTTGTGATCCTCCTGCCTCAGCCTTCCAGAATTCTGGGATCATAGGCCACCACACATAACTAATACCATCTTCTTATTAGATGCCTTTCCTTCACATGGAAATCTTTACCTTCAACTATTCCATAAGACCCTAGAAGGAGGCTCCAAGCTATCACATCAGTTCTGTAAATGCAGGGTGAATATAGTGGGTATTATTCCCTGCCTGTCAGGTATGAGTCATGACCCAGGGCCATTAACTGGCAAGGGACAAGGGACACTCAGCCAGAGTTGCCTGGTAGCCCGCAGGGCCTGAAGGAAGGCTCGGGTTGGGGAAGAGATCTGTGTGGATGACCCTTCAGTTCTCCCAGAGCTAAGCAAATCAAGAAGTGCTCTTTCTTGATCACCTGCAGTCCCCAAACCAGCCTCCTCACACAAGGAGCCCTTTCCTTCTGCCGCCCCAAGTTTAGCCAAGGGACCTGCAAATACAGGGCTTTGTTTGAATCATCTACCCTGTGATTGCCTGCTTCCATTCTGTGGTGGTTAATTTTATATCTCAACCTAACTAGACCACAGGCTGGCAAGATACTTGGTTAAATATTATGCCACATAGATGTAGACGAGACTAACATTAGAATTGGTAGACTGCACAGGGCATGGTGCCACAGGCCTGTAATCCCAGAACTCAGGAGGCTGAAGCAGGAGGATTACTGGGAGTTCAAGGCCAGTCTGAATTACATAGTTGAGATTCTGTCTCCAAAGGTGGGGGGAAGACACCCACCCCAAAAAAACAAAATAAATGGTAGATTGTGTAATAATCTAATCAACTGAAGGCCTAAATGGAATAAAAGGCTGAATGTGAAATGAATCCTTTCTCTCTGCTTTGCTGACCTTGACCAGGGTGATGGCCTTCTCCTGCCTTTGGACTTGGACTCAGCACAAAATTCACACCAGTTCTTTTGATTCTCAGCCTCAGAACTCAGACTGGAACTATACCACTGGCTCTCTTGGGTCTTCAGCTTACTGACTGCTGCTCTTGAACTTTTCATTCTCCATAATCTTAAAAGCCCTTTCCTGATAGTAAATCTCTCTTCTCTTTTCCTTTCCCTCTCCCTCTTCCTACCTCTCCCTCTTCTAGTCTCTCTTGCTTCTTATTCTTCTATCCTATTAGCCCTCTGGAGAATTCACACTAAAACATATCTCAAGAAAAAGACCCCAGGGAGAAGAAGAATGTTGGCAGCACCCTCAGAGTGAGCAGCAGATTTTAGGGTGTGATTTTCTTCACTGCTGCACCAAGAGCTATACAAATATCTATTTCTAGACTCATAAGGGCTCAGACCTCTTATTAGTAAGACAAAGTTCCTTTGAAAACTGCAACCAGTTAAGGTTCATTCCCAGTGCAGTGTCCCCTTATGATCCTACTAAACACGAAATACAGGGAGCGGATGCTAGGGGAAGAAGTAGGGAACCAGAGACTCATCTAAAGACAGGTCCTACTGGGAGCAGTTTTAATGGTTCTGTTTATAGTAAAGAATGAAATTCTGGAAAGTTGCTTCTCTGTGCAAAAAGATGAATGACTGTGAGTTTGGGGTGACAGAAGCAAGTGCAAAGTGGTTTATTGGTGTCACATAAAAGTAATGAAGACCCTTGGCGCCTCTTACCTAAATTCTGCAAATCATGCAGGATGAATGCAATCTCTCTCTCCCTCCCTCTCTCCCTCCCTCTCTCTCTCCCTCCCTCTCTCTCTCCCTCTCTCTCTCTCTTTCTCTCTCTATCCTTTCTCTTTCTCCTTCCTCTTTTCCCTCTCTTTTTTTTTATTTTTTTCCTTTCTTCTTCCCATTTTTTTTTTAATTTTGGTATGGGAAAACTGGGGTCAGTGGACAGACAGAAATTTAGTTATTTTGTGAACATATCTCCTGTCCACCTCTTTCAATTAGACCCCACCTCTGAATAGCACTTTTAGCTATGAATTCTTCAAAGGATTAATCCATTGATGAGTTTAGTGTCCTCGTGATTTAATTACTCTCCAAAAGCCCCACCTCTGAATACACTACTTTTGAGGAACATATAAGATCTAAATCAATCACAACCACATCTGTGGTATTGCAATGACACCACAAGCTTGTGTTTCCCCATACAGTCACATACTGGGTCTCTGCCAGTGAGACCAGGGAATGTAGACTTTGGGGTAGCACCTTGCCTGATAGAATTTCCTGAGAACTTCTTGGAAGGGGCTGCATATGAGCCAGACAAAAAGGTAAGACACAAGAGCAGAGCCCGCTGTCTAACAACACACCCTTCTCTATCCAGAAGTACTTATAATGATACCTGGTCTGCATTCAGACCATAGTTTTATTTGAGGCACTAAGTCTGACCATAAACCTTGGGGAGCTCTATCACAGTTTGGATTTCCCAGGAAGCAGACTTGAAAGGGAGGGGCAGGAAGGATATTTTTTAGGAATTGCTGTTGGGGTCAACCCCTATTGGAGGGGGTGGGGAAGCATTCTTAGACAGAGCAAGATTTCTGGCTGAGTTGTAGGACCAACAAAGATATCAGCCAGTACTGCAAGGAAGGTTGGAGATGCGTGGATGTCCACATTTGCTCCTCATTGGGCTGAGAGGCTCGGAATTTAGGTGCTGCGTTTCCTCAGTCACTGCATGTGGGCTTCTCTGAGATAGTTACGACACCTTTGGAAAGACTGCTTTTTGTTTTTCAGGTAAGAGATAATTTCCAAAGAGGGATAGTTGAAGGCCATCTTCTGACTGCCCTCTTAACACTCTGGGAATTAGTGTCTCCCCCTGAAAGGGGTTCCAGGTGGCACAGCGGAGTATCTCCCAAACTTTCTTAGTTCTCATTTATGGAATCCCACTGACATTCTCTCTGACGCTGACAGGATGTCCAGGAGTACTCTGTCACAGTAGCTACATCTTCACTTGACAGAGGACAATAGGATAAATTATACTTTGTAAAAGGTGGCCTTTTGAGGAAAGAAGGGAAAAAGGAGTCACTAGCTGAGAAAGATAAAATGGAAGTTCTAAAGATAAGTAAGCCCCTCACCAGGGGCTTTTGGGAATTTTAAAATTTTATTTTATTCTTAGAGTGTCTAACAGTGAGATGGACAACCTTCCTAATTCTCAGACCATGTAAGACTTTTCTTTTTTGGTTCGGGGATTGAAATTGGGACTTTGCGCTTGCAAAGCAGGTGGAATCACTGAGCTAATCCCCAGCCCCTCCATTCTTTTGACAGTAAACCATTAACCATCTTTCTAACCAATGCTTTTTTAATGGACAAACTTTGCATTGGACATATGTTAAGGGAACAACCTTTAGCAAAGCCCACTCCCACCACCCATGCTGGGTACATGAACTCCTGAGTGAGAGCTAAGCTGGATCATTCATTCTCCTCTCTGTCATCACCATGGGCTGGTGAGATTGCATCCACTGGCAATGTGACAGGTATAATACATTGAAGAGTTATGATATATGCCAGTGCAGGCAGACACTGTGGGCCAGGAATAAGCAGAGGAATCCACTTGGCGAAGAAAAAGAATGAATCCCAGGTTCAAAGAAGAAACCCTGAGTGACCTGAGAGGGAGAGTTAGAAGATGCAACTTCCAGCTAGGCAGGTTCCAGACATAGGCATTATAGAACTGAGCCCTCCAGGAAACCTGGTCTTACCTTAGGCAAACAGGGTGGATGCCGAATTCTAGCACGGAAAGCCCTAATAAATTGGTGGTACAGACACCAGAGGAAAAGTACAAGCAGGGCCTGAGACAACTACTTTTATGTTACTCCCGTGCCAGTCCCGGGCTCAGACCAGGAATATGCAGTGTCTCCGATAGAGCTAAGAGGTTCACCTGTGTTTTCAGACTTAGTATCCAGATGAGTTCTTCTAGCTCCTATCTACTGGATGTGAGGCAGTATCAGAATGGGAGCCTCAGGGCAGGAGAGGATGAAGACATTGGAAAATGTATAGAAAGCCCATAGAACATACATTCGCATCTAGGCCCATGGACTCAGAGGGCTCCATCAAGAGACGGGATCAGAAGAGGATGAAAAGGCCATTCCTTTGGCTTTCTGTGAAACTCAGGAGCCCAAGAAACATTATGCAAAGTGTATTAATTTCCTATTGCTGCTGTGACAAATTACCACACATTTTATTGGATTGAAACAATATAAGTTTATCTTATTGTTCTGGAGGTCAGAAGAAGAAAATTTTTCTCAGGAGCTAAAATCAGGGTGCCTATAAAGCTGTGTTCCATCTGAAGACTCTAGAGAAGAGTCTGCCCTTTGCCCTTTCCAAATTCTAGAAGGCTGCCCACATTCCATCTTCTAGAGGATCCTGGTCACATCACTCTGATCCTTGTATTCATCACATTTCCTTCTCTGCCTCTGGTCTTCTGCTTCCTTCTCATCAAGTCCTTCTGATGACACTGGACCCAACAGAATAATTCTGGAAATCCTCTATCTCAAGACTCCTAGCCATATCTGCAAAGTTTCTCTTGCTATGTAAGAGAACATATTTGCAGGCTTCAGAGATTGGGGTGGGGGTATCTTCGGGGCCTTTAGTAAGAGAGACTCTGTGACACAGTTTCTTTCAGACTACGATCAAGAGCTTGTACTGATCTAGCACAAAGTACAGCAGAGCAAAGTACAGGTTAAGGGTGGAAAAACCTGGTCTTGGGAGGCAACTCCCAGGCTGAGCACGGCAATTTCCAGGATGTACATGGAGACCAGTAGGCCACATTTTTATACCTTCCCCCAAATATCCCTCCCCTTTTTTTTTTGCTTAAACATTCTACCTCCATGAGAGGCTATAGAAATTCTCTTATCTAGAGCTGGCCAAGGAGATTTAAGGAGTTGCTGAGGACTTCAGACAATATTTTCTTCTCTGATTAAAAGAGAGAGAGATGAGTCTCTTCCTTCCTGATTGAAAATACTCTTGTGTGAAGACAAGCAATGTAGCTCTAGAGTAGCCATTTTGTAACCCCAAGGGAACAGTAAAGAGAACAGAAGATGTGAACTCTGAGGCCTTGATCTACTGAAATTCATAGAATGCCTTGCTTTTGTATTTATTACCATAGCATAAGATGAATTTCTGTTGTTTAAGCTCCAGCTCTCAATGCAGAACACTTTACTTACAACAAAATACTCCCTATGAGAGAAGGAAGGACTGCTACAGAAAGTGGCAGGAACAATGAGGTCAGGAGCCCCAACTGCAAATGGATTTGTGAAGGGATAAACCTCACAAGTAGTTATACAGAAGACTATTGTACTAGTTTCCTTCAGCATCCATGACAAATTGTCACAAACCAGGGGCTTAAAACAACACAAATGTGTTCTTTTATAGCACTGAGTCCAGAAGTCCAAAAGCCATACTGTCACCAAGGCCATGCTGCCTCAGAAGGCTCTAGGAAAATCTCCCTGACTCTTCCAGCTTCTAGTGGATCCAGACATCTTTGGCTTGTGGCAGTGCAACTCCAGTCTCTGTCGCTGTCTTTAAATGGACTCCTGTGTTGTGTCAATGTATCTGTCCTCTTCTTACACAGACCATTAGATTTAGGGCCCACCCTAATCCAGCATGACCTCATCTGAGCTTGATTGCATAGTATGTTGTGCCCTTATTGCCAAGGAAAATCATATTCTGTGATTCCTTGTAGATATACATTTTGGGGAACATCTTTCAGTCCTATAAATATAGATAACTATTTCCAGGATACTGCAAAGCACTCTGGGTGTATTTTTTGTCTTGTTTGGCGGTGGGTACCAGGGATCAAACTTGGGTCCCTGTGCTTGCGAGGCAGGAGGCAGAAACACTGAGCTAAATCCCCAGCCCCGGATGTATTTTCAAAATAACTCAGTTCATTAGTTACTTTTCTCTCATTGCTGAGACAAAATACCTGACCCCAAAGTTAGAGGGGAAGGAGTTTATGTGGCTTACAGTTCATAGAGGTCTCAGTCCACAGTTAGCTGGCTCCAAAGCAGGGTGGTTGGCAAACAGGCATCTCAGAGGAGAAACAACATGGCGCACACAAGGCAGCAAAGTTAACAAGAGGGTTACCAGGATCTTTCTGCTCCTTTTATCTTATTCAGGCTACTTAGGGAGGGCAGCACTCACTCCCTTCATCCTAGTGCCCTTGAGCCTAGCATTGCAGCATGAATCAATTCCAGCCTCACACACTCTAGAGCAAGACTATGACCACATGAGGCTTTTGGGGACCATCTAGACCCAAACCCTAACACTCAGAGAAGGAGTGTTTGGAGAGCTGAGGTCCTGCATGGGGCCTGTGAAGTCTGACTTTTTAATAGTTAGCAATCTGACTGTAATCTGGGGGCCATGATCTTAGAGAAATTCAGGCTCCTATTGCATTGTGACATAAAAAAGCATGTTTCAGAAATGATGAAGACCTGAAAATGCCAGTGAGATCTCAGAGCCATAATTCCTGCTCAGTCGCACAAAAGTAAAGTAAATTGCAAAAGGAGCAAGGCCTCGGGGCATTAGCAGAGAGTTAGTAGCGAGAGGAGATCTGAAAGTGTCACTGATGAGTGTCGTTCTCAATGAGCCAGTGTAAATTCACATGTACTGGCAGGATGCGGAACAGCACTGGGCTCCCCTCCCCTCCTTCCCAGTTGGGGCAGAAAACTGGGAGACAAGCCTTCCAAGACACAGAGCTGCCTTGGGTCCATTGAGAAAAGTAAATGAAAGCAAGCACTCTGCCAGAGATAAAAACCATCATGCCTTGAGGCTGTGAATATGAAGCACTCAGTCTTCACTCACACAATGTAGCTGTAGTCTGGGAGACCCAAAAGCCCAGAACCCCTTGGAGTACCATGGTGAAGACCAAGGTCAAAAAACATGGGAGAATGAGTTGGCTAAAACCCAAGACCAAGAAAGAGGATTAAGGGGGTAAAGGTCCCTGAGTCACCTAGCAGTGGAATCGCAAAGAGAACCCATGCCCTCTGTGTGCTGAGATGATGTTTCTCTACTTGGATTGCTGCTTCTTTTTTAAAGGAAAGTGCAGTCTTTACAGTGCAATAAAGTATTTAGAGTATACATTAATAGTTCCTGGAGTTCTCTGTGCTGCAGACATTTTCCCCAAAATATGTTCTTATAAGTCAAGTACTGCTCTTGTTATTTTAGGGTTGGAAAATGGAGGCCCAGAGACTCTAGGAATTTTTCCATGGACTCACTGTCGCTCTCCCATGACCAACTACAGACAACATGCAAAGTCAGACAAAGCCAGCAGCCAAGGAAAGAGTGACAGACAGTGCCCATCAGTTATGTTTCTGAGTAAACATCTTTCTATCCAGCTCACTGAGATATGGGTCTCAGGGTCTATCCAGACCCAGGAGAGAGGCTGGGTCATAAGGGGCAGCACCTGCTGTATGGGAAACTCTCTTCCAGCATTCACGATATAAGCAGATAATTCTAACCTCAGAGGGAATCTAAAACTCATCACAAAGCCTCCCAGGACAATGAACTGTCTTAAGTCTCTCCCCTATTTATTCTTGTCATGATTCACCAGCCATAGAGCTAGAAATAACAAATCAAAGACAGAGGTGTGAATTGGGGTGCTTGGTGGGGTTTCCTTACTCCTCTGTCTGTGATCAAGTGTGTGAAGTGCATGAAGCTAGATCCCAATGGGAACCCTAACCTGTCCCCTCCATTGCTTGTTCCCCTCAGAAGCTAAAGATCCCTAAGATAGTCTGGGCATAGATATCTAGGGATACATGACTCTGCTCAGTGCCTTATATCTACAGGTTTTTATAACTGAATATTTACCTCCGAGGGATATTGCAAGAAGAGCTCCCTGTCTTCAAGAATTAAAAGCTATGAGGTCATATTTGTTCGTTATTAATTTAACATACATTAATTGAGGGGTCAAGCACTGAGCTAAATCAACCAAATGGTCATGGCCTTCATAAAGCTTTTGGTTAACAGAGACACGACCTACTAATCACAGCAGCAAATGGAGAACTGCGATTGTGATAGGGCCACTGGTGAGAAGACCGGGAGCCTCTTCTGTAGGAGCTCCAGCTGAGCAAGGATTTGACCAAATAGAGAAAACCGAAGTATCCCTTAAGTTGAGTCCAGAATGATTCATTAGAGATAATTTGGCAAAGAAGAGAGGGAAGAACGCTCCATGCAGAGGAGCAGATCAAGCAAAAGTCTGGGGGCACGAAGAAGATGGTGAATACACAGAACAATGAAAGGCAGTGTACCTGCCAAACAAAGGCAGAAGGAAAGCGGGCCATACTGGCCAGTAAGCAGTTCCACCTACACAGGGAGTGATGGGAGGCCACGGAAAGCTCTTTGAGCATCTTTTGACAAACTTGGCTTCCTATTTCAAAATAATCACCCTGACTCTACAGTGAAGGACATATTAAAGGTGGGGCCAGTATGGGTACAGGGGCTATGGGGAGGCTATTTCACTAGTCCAGGGAATATAGAACCGGAGTGTCACACAAGTGACAACTGGCAAAACCTGGACTCAAGGCCTAAGTTGGACCCATGGTCATCCCTTGGCCTTGCAGTTGCCATGTCTTAACTACACAATGAACTGTCCTCTCTATTCCTAGATCAGTGACGGTGAACCTTTAGAGCTTTCCACCTGGAATCCCAGCACTCGGGAGGCTGAGGAAGGAGGATTGCTGAGTTCGAGACCAGCCTGGGCTACATAGTGAGTTCCGGGCCAGTCTCAACTACCTAGTGAGACCCTGTCTCAAAAAAAAAAAAAAA
>NW_022900931.1:51343491-51387085 GCF_012274545.1 Fukomys damarensis
CCCTGTCTCAAAAAAAAAAAAAATACTAATAAAAATAAACACCTGGCTGTGGCTCACGTGCCATAGGTTGGCCACCCCTGTCCTAGAGCCTTGATGAAGAAGGCTGTTAAGCACTGTGCTCACGAAGGGCTGGCCAGAGAGTCACATGCGTGTGCTTCTCCAGGATGGAGCTCTAAAACACTGATTCCATACCCAAGGTGTGACTTTGCCCATCCTACAGCCTCATGTTTTCAGCAAGGGCCTTTATACAGGCCCTCTGCAGTTACCTCTCCCTCATTCTCCTAGGAAGTCTGTGCTAATGTTGGACCTCAGTAGAGCCACTGTTGCCTGGGTCCCTGGACACAATACAATTTTCACATATAACAATGTCTAAGGAGATGACCTGCAGAGATTTGGCCAAATGGATTGCAGAGATGCAGCCAAAATTGGATTTCTACAGCTAATGGATTCAGAGGTGTAAATGACAGAGTCGCAGCATAAGTCAAACTTGATGCTGCAAAATACTGCACTTTTTAAAAATGTTAATTGGCTTGTGTGTCATAATTTTCACCACATGTAAATAAGGTTAATGAATTTTATTCCACATAGATATTTAAATTGTAAAACAATGCAATTACTTTTCAGGTAATACTTTGGGCCCAAATCAAATAAAATTTTAAGTCATTATAACTTCAAGAAAAAGAAACTCATTTGAATGTGAGATTTAAATGCATTTAAAGTCTTCTCAACTTTAAATAGCGATAATAGAAATCAGAAAAGCTTGAGAGTGGTTAAGATTAATTAAGAGTGAATGCATTTGGGGGAAGAAAATTATGGTGCTATCGTTTTAGCATGCAAATGAGGTCAGAAAGTTTAATCTAATGTGCATCTGTATAAACACAGCCTCAATAAAGGAAAATATTTCATTACAAGGATTTATAAGTACTGTATTCTGTACTTCCTGTTACATAAGTAGGAGCAAATTGATAAACAGCAACTTGTTGCCAGCTGATTGAAATAGGCTTGTACCTGCCAATAGTTTAAGTTGATACCTATTTTAAAACAGATCCACAAAGTTCTCCGAAGCCTATTTTTCCCCTGTGAGGTAGACAGTGCTGGTGACCCCACAATCTCCTTAATCCTCTCCTTCATACTTCAGTGTGGACTTTACTCCAGAAGGACCCCACCTGCAATGGTCCTCAGGAAATATCCTTGGGCTGCTCAAGCCACCTCACCCACACTGAACCCAGGAAGGCCTGGGAGTTCTGTCCCCTCTCCCCACTCCTGCACTGGGCCATCTGTAGCCAAGGACTAGTGTCAGTATGCAGAGCCCAGCTCCTTGGCCTCCAGGTGGGACATACTCTGTGCAATTTATACTCCAAAGCAAATCACCAGGTTAAATCTAAGACCTGACCTGAAATTGCAGCCATGTAGCCAAACCTGTGTGTAGTCTGAGCCCCTTAAAGTGGAGCCTGGGAGGACAGTTGTTCTGCAAATCTTTTATAGGGGGCTCAAAGATGAAATGTGTGACTTTTACATCCCTGTCAGCCCCCAGAAGATGCCAGGTGTGACTTAGTTATTCACAACCCACACTCAACAACTGAGCTCTGTAAAGGGAGTCTGGACAGGGCACCAAAAGCCTCTAGTGCAGATTTTCTGTCCCTATACTGCTTCCTGCCTCTCCTTCCCTTTGCCTTTCCTGTCTGCAGGGGAGCACTTCCTTCTCTGAAAACTCCTCACTTGCACTTACATAGCCTTGGCACCCTAAGATTAAGCACGATACTGGAGCCGATGACCTCAGCTCTGACAACCTGAGAGCTCTCGCTCCCATGTGGTAAGACAGCATCTGCAGCAGTGGAGTTCTGCAGCTCTTCTAGTGCTGCACTCTGCTCCTCTGTCTGGTGACAGTTTCCTAATCTTCCTCTGGAGAATCACGCTTGCCCATCTCTCGTCCTAAAACACTGAGCACACACACAGACATATGCACCACCTCCCGTGCAGTCCCCCATTTGACCCGAGGCTGGCTGATCAGAGTCAAGAGTTTGGCTCTGAGACAGGCATATCATTGCGGCTGAGCCTCAGCTCTCAGGGAATTGCTGGAACCCTTGAGAAAGCAGGGCTTGCTTTCCACGAGACCTGTGATTTGCAAAGCATAAACTTGAGGCTGGTGAGGGTTTTATGGTGACAGAAAAGGAAGATTGTGCACAAGATTGAGGAAGCCACAGAGAAAAATGAAACCAAGGGCTGCAGTGGGGTGTGATGGACACTTCATGACATTTGAGTCTTGGTGCAGTCTCTGGGCTTTCAAGATGTGTGAACTAATTTGGCCGCTTCAGCCAGTAAGAACTGCTCGAGCCAGCTGGACACGAGTTTTAGCCACTTACAAACAGGTAACAGCTCTCCCCGCCACATTTCTATCCCTGATAAAGATCTAGTGAAAACTAGCTTTGAGAAAATTACCTATCCTTGGATATGTGACTTAGCATAAAAGGTTTGTACTCAGTATCTGGAGTCCTGGCAAAAGCAGTTTCTTTTTTTCTTTTTCTTTCTTTTTTTTTTTTTGGCCTCTGTTTCCTCGTCTGTAAAATGGGGTCATTCGAAGTACTTCCTAGTGAGGGCAGCAAAGTTCCTGATCCAGCACTCTGTGGAAGATTCCCTTAGGAATGTACTCTGAGCTTCCCAACATTTGAGAGGTTGAGGTTACAACAGCACAAGTTTGAGGCCACCCTGGTCTATAGAGTGAGACCCTGTCTCAAAGAGAAAAAATATATCATGGACTCTGGATACTAAGCTTTTCTGTTCATTGCCCAGGTCCTTGAGATTCACAGCACTGAAGCTGGTCCTGTTCATCCAACATGGCCAACTCCTCCTACACCACTGGCCCTGCTTCAGTTTTCAGACTCTAGAGTTGGGACTACATACACCCTGTGCTGCAGGAAGCCCAGTGCTTTGCATGGGAACTCGATCCTTGCTCTCTACATGGATGAGGTCAGCTCAAGGGGCCACCTCTCTCCAGCTGCCCCACACAGTCTTGGGAGTTGGAGAACCCAGGTGCCATTTCTAGCTGTGCAATCCATTGCACAATCTACTTGCTTCTTTCTGAGCCTCAGTTTTTCCATAGGTTCAGTGGAAGTAATAAGTATTACATGTGACTTTTAGGTTGAGTTAGGTTGAATTTTCTCAGGTTTAAACAAACCATTGTAGTAGATGCTTAGGCCCTGCCCCTATTCCCTCCACTGACTTTATCATGCCTTCATCCCCTTCCTTTCCCCAAGTAAGAACCTGTGTCACTTTGTCATTATGTTGACATCAGGCTTCTGGAAACTGCTTTATCTAGCCTCAAGAAAGAAGAGCCAACGATACTTGGACATGCACATCACCTCCTGATCGACCACTGTAGTGGGGCCTGAACCAATGCCTGATTGTGCTGGAGTGCAAATGGGTACAAAGGCACCAAGCCCCTTGCATTTTATCTGGGCAGCTCTGAACCCTGATATACACTGACTCCAAAATCATCTTCAGTGGGTCATGGCTCGATATTGCTTTCTTGCTTAGCCTCCTTTCATTCCCAGCATCTCTTTGCATTTTCCTCATGGATTTCCTTGAAGGAGTTCCTCCTGAATAGCTCTCACACACGGTCTTGTCAGGATCTGTGAAACCCAATCTAAGGCACCTCTGCCTTGTGCTTGACAGGGCACTTTACACATAATGGTGCTCAATCGAAGAGCCATTACTAATAGAGAATACCTGCTTTAGAGAGTACTATTAGAGAGTACTTCCATGGGCTGACAGTGCATGGACATGCACAGTGCATAAATCCCTGGTGAGTCTATATACACGCACGGCAACACACACACACACACACACACACACACACTCACACACTCAGAGTTTACTCCTGATTGAGATGGTGAACACCCTCAGATACAGTGTCGATGATCCCCCTCTAAGTCACCTTTGATGGCTCCACGGAAACTACCCTGAGGCCACACAAAAGCTTGGTCCTCTTGTTACAAGGGCCCTAGGCACAGAACTGAATGGTCTCCACTGCTCTACATAGGCCCAGTGCAGCTCCCCAGTGGGTCCACAAGATGGTTAACTGGACATCAGAGTCACACATCAGATTTATTTTCCTTTGTCAGGATTTTATAGGAAAGTTGGACAAGACAGAGCCAGGGTTAAGGGGAGCTACAAGGAAACCTGGAGGATCAGGGAAGAGAAGATCCTCCTGATGAGAAGTGTCAGGTGGTTCCCAGGCAGAGTCACCCAAATGCTGTGTGCTCTGAGTACACTGAGCCCAGCCTGGGTGCTGGTGCTGGGTGCTGCAGGAAGCTGCCTTACCATGCAGCCCATCCACGTGGACATGCAGGGAGAGGTCATGCTGACTACAAAAGTGGAAGCCGGAGCTGCTAGGAGCCATGGTGTACCGGAAGCTCACGTAAGTGCGGCACTAATTCAACAAGCAAGAGAGCTGAGAGATCTTTGTGAAATACAAAGGAGAATTTGTAACATGACTTAAAGACCTGGATTCAGTCACATCCAACACTGAAACTTGAAACTGCTTGGGTCCTGTGCCAGATTTCTCCTTGTGTGACTGTTGCCAGCTAGCATGGGCCCTTACATTAGTTACGGTGAAAATAAAAATGAAAGCAACAGTGTGAATTTGCAGGCAAGAGCTTTCATTGGAAAGTGAGAGAGAAGACAAGGAAAGGACTCCAGCTTGAGTGGCTGGAGAGGACTCGCTCTGAAGAAGGGGATCTGGCCGGCTCCTGAAGAAGAAGAAAGAACTGCTTTCATGAAGTGGTGCTGTGAGCCGGGACCTAATCAATCATTATTTCACCCTGGTTTCATAGCCCTGGAAGAAGAATCCTCGTGACATGAAATGATTGCCTCCACAGTGGTCTTGGCCACATTAGGCTCTGCTTTTCCTGGGGCCCAGGTGACTACAGGTGTAGGGCAATGGCTGGAGGCTTCTACGTGTCACTCCAAGGGGGAAAGGCCTGGAACTGTACATTGCAAATGTCCAGTTATGCTGATAATCAGATGTCCTTCTGAATCCTGACCACCACTTTGTTGCTTTTATCTTGGTGTCTTCCATCTTGAAGGACGATGAGATCAGCAAGGGGGCTTTAGAGCTAATAAATCTTGTTCCATTGACATTTTAAAAATGAGTGACATACCTATATCCAAACTTTTAAAGCTAAGGTTAGAAAATAGTGGTAAAACTTTGTTCTGCTTTTAGTTGCCTATCGGGCCTTTGTAGTCCCAAATGTCAAGGGTTACAGCGAAAACAGTCTCCACAGTGGTCTTGGCCACATTAGGCTCTGCTTTTCCTGGGGCCCAGGTGACTACAGGTGTAGGGCAATGGCTGGAGGCTTCTACGTGTCACTCCAAGGGGGAAAGGCCTGGAACTGTACATTGCAAATGTCCAGTTATGCTGATAATCAGATGTCCTTCTGAATCCTGACCACCACTTTGTTGCTTTTATCTTGGTGTCTTCCATCTTGAAGGACGATGAGATCAGCAAGGGGGCTTTAGAGCTAATAAATCTTGTTCCATTGACATTTTAAAAATGAGTGACATACCTATATCCAAACTTTTAAAGCTAAGGTTAGAAAATAGTGGTAAAACTTTGTTCTGCTTTTAGTTGCCTATCGGGCCTTTGTAGTCCCAAATGTCAAGGGTTATAGCGAAAACAGCTTTTCAGTCCCTGTCTGCCTCAGAAACACACACACACACACACACACACACACACACACACACACACATCATGCTTTTGATGAATAACAGGCTAAGGGCCCAGGAGTCTGTCATTTGTTCCTATAGTGGTCTCTTTCATGACTGTGTCAACCTCAGCGAGTTTAAATGAGGTCTTGTCACATTAGAAAGTGTGTGGATAGATGAGACAGTAATTGGAAGATACACTTTTGGTGAACCCAAGTAGACACTGAGATTTCAGCTCACTAAACATTGGGCTCCTTCTTTTATTCTGTAGCCAATAGTTAATACCTTAAAATGTAAAAGATATCTGCACATATATCACTTCCTTCCAATCCTTCACCTACCTGCATCATGCTGCCCCAAATCTTACCGTTCATGTAAAGGCACCCCAGGTAAGGAAGACATTCTGAGTTAAGCATTCTAACACATGCTCCTCAATCATTGGCATTAATGTAGGTGTTCCCATGGAGGTAGGAGGTAAATTAGTTAGATCAGACTAGGCTCAGGTAGGAGAGTAAGTAATCCTAAAATGTCATGGCTTGATACACATTGATTTCTCATCACTGCAAAGTCCACTGTGAATGCAATTATCTTCCATGCAGTACTAGTGAGTCAGGTTGCTCTGACCTTGTGCCCCCACTATCTCAACATAGGGCCTCCCCGGTTGCCACAACAAGGGAAGCCTATTCACATGGGGCTCTCAGACTCACTTCTACTGAGCTTCCACCCAAACTAGACCTATGCCAATTAACCAGAAGTCATCATACAGCCCAACTACAAGGGGTCCTAAAAAGCGTGTCTTTCATGTGCCTAGAAAGAGAGCAGATGCCATCTCCCTGCTGTTGTCTACCATAGTGAGTTCAGGAATGAAATGTGGCCATGAAAGGGAAACTATAGCCATTGAAAGGGTCAGTGCAAACAGGAGTCTCAAAAAAGAAGAGATACACGTTCCTGATTCCTGCTCAGGGCTCTTCATTGCACAGCCATGGGACAAAGAGAGTTCACGGATATGCCTTGTTTGGTTTGCTTCCGGGATTTAAAGATGGTTTCAACTGGCTGTTGCATTTTGCTGCTACACATACTGAAAAAAAAAAAACCTAAGGCAGTTTAATCCCCAAAGGTTTATTTTTCGAGTGGGACAGGGAATTCAGGAGAGATGGTTCAGGACTAAAATGGTGACTCCCAGCTATTGCCCTAACTCTAGGTTTCTGGTTCTTCTGCTCCAGTGTTCTCAGCTTGTTCTTCTGTCCTCAAGGCTACTTTATTATCAGGGGTGCTCCATGACTGCCCCATCTCTGCCAAGAAGAGGAAAGGAAGGGCAATATCCACAAAGAATGGTGGTATCTGTATCAGGAAAGTAAATTTTCATAGAAGTTTCCATTAACCCACCTCTCAATAGCCAGGACTATGTTGCATTACCACTAGGAACTTTCATAGACTCTGTAAAGACAATTTTTATCTGAGAATAATAATTCTGACTTAAATAAATTGTTTTTCTATTATCAAATGAAAGAAAGAAAGGGCATCAGGTAGGTGAACAATTACACTTCAGTCAACTTTCCACAAAAACTGATATCTATTCAGCTCTTTTGAAAACTGAGATCATGGCAAGGTCAATACAGATGAGTTTGGATTGCCCCCATCTTGGAAAGTGAACCCCTAGAAAATATATTTTATTTGCTTACCCTTGTGTCACTATTACACTGAATCTACCTTTCTCATGGTCAGTTTTATGAGCATGTGACCTACACAGTCTCAAAGGGATCCAGTGTAGAAAAGCTCCTTCTTGGTTTAATGTTTTGCTGTCATTGTCTAAATTTTTGAACACTGGCCCTGCCCTTTCATTTTTCACAGATTGCACAGATTATGCAGCCAGTCCTGGCTTCACCTTGGTGTACATTTGTGTCTATGGCTCCAAGTGAACTTGAAAACATATGAAGTCAGCACCAGAAAGACTTGGATGTGAAAGCCAAGCTCAGATTCACTAAGTGAGTTATTTAGCATCCTCTAATCTCAGTTTTCCTGTTTGTCAAAAGAAATGAAACCACCTCCCTTGGAGGGCAAGGGTGAGTGATTGATGCTAGCCTAGATATAAAGGGTGTGGTCTAGTTCTGGGTATCTGTTGTTTCAACAGTAGTCATGGTCACTATGGATATAATTTTCATTTCTGTGCCTTCATACGCCTACCTAAAGATGAAGCCTAACACTCAAAGTGGCTGCTCAGCACTCCCCCCCAACACACTCATTTTCACAGGGTAGCACCCAAGCTCACTGGATACCATGGGAGAAAGAGAAATGAGGCTCTTGGGCTTTGCCCAACAGGGTCCCTGATATACCTGAGGAAAGCAAAAGGGCTGCTGGTGCATTTTTAAGAACTGGGCAAATCACTACCTGTTCAGTCACCTTGAAAGAAAGGACAAGCCTGTAAGTTTGCTCCTTGAGAGTACAGAAAAAGAAAACAGCAAGAGTTCCAAATGGAACCATTAACACTTGACACAATGAAACCACTTTCATCTAAGAGAAGTTCAGAAGACAGCTCAGAAGCCTCATTAATACAATGCAACAAGGCACCAGGTGAAAATTGAGCCTCTGCTGCTATACTGACTTCGCATGCAAAGGCATTTGCATCTCTTCTCACCACAGAGGGGTACCAGGCAACTCATTCAGGGATTAGAATAAGGTGCAACCCTGAGTCCATCTTAGTGGATGGACTTGAATCTTCTGCCGTCCCCCCTCCCTACAGCCTCTCTTTTGTATATTAGAACAAAGGCCTCCAAGTTCTGTGGGGAAAAGAAAAATCTAGAGGCAAGTTTGTCCATGAACTGAGAGTCCTCAGAAATGTTGCTTTATGCAAGCCCTTTCCAGTGGGACAGGGCTGGATGGGACTGTCAGGTGTGGAGCCCAGCACACAGCCTGGAAGGATGTGCTGGCAACTAACAATCCAAACAAAATAAGTGTACTTAATATGGTTTTGTCCCTGATGTGCTATAGAAAACAATAGAATCCTTACATGTCTGTTTTCTCCTAAATAATTGAACCTTGTTCATTCATTGCCTTCACACCTGCACTCTCCCCAACTGATGCTGGTGGGATATAGGACCTTTGCAGTGCCTTGGGGTGGGGGCTCACTCAGTCCTCAGGGTCTCCAGAAACCCTGTGCACCCACACAGTCCACACTTCAAACTGTCACTGACAGGATCTGAGTGGTCCCCCAAAGGGAAGATGGGAACCTCAATTCACCCCACCCTTGAGGTAGGTTACAGATTCAGATTTCTGTCACAGGAAAAAAAATTCAAGATGCATCAGTGAGAAGCACAAAAATTTTTATTAGGCAGAGTTAAAGAGGTATACACTAAGAGAGAGTAGAGAGGGGCCCTCAAGACAGAGACACATTGGCACACCCCATAGCATCATAGATCCTAGGAAACAGCGGTGAAGCCTAGACTGGTATGGCTAAAGGCAGATCCCAGCCACAGCTCCACCCCAACCCCAGAGGTTTGACACACCCACTCAGCCACAGGCCCACCCAGAAAAGAGCTGCACAGGCACACTAGCTTCAGCCAGTGAACACCTCTCCATAGTAGTGGTCAGGCCAAGGGCCCACCTGCAAAAGAGCCACACAGGCACACAGGCAACAGCCAGAGGCTCACCCCAATACCTTTGATAAGTGGCAGAGACTCTTGCCAGAAGCCTACTCAGACAACAAGTACTGGGGTGCACAGCCTCCATCCAAAGGCCCTGCCAGACAACAGATATACAGAGGCCCCAGCAAGAGGCATACTTAGATACCATCCCAAGTGTGCACAGGTCCCAGCCAGAACCCTGCCCAGACAATAGCTGTGTTCAGGGATCCAGAAGGCCACCTTTCTAAACCCAGGAATTGGTACACTGGTAAGCAGCAGAGAAAGGGCCACTTGGTGGCTTGCTGAGAATTAAAGACCACTAGATGAGCAAAATGTGCAGCAGGCTACATCAGTTTAAATGAGAAGACACATAAACAAGTCCCAAAACCAGACTTCCACATGACCTAAGGCAACTCCAAAGGGCAATGAGATACTGTTGGTAACAAAAGAACAATCTGATACTCAACCACTTGGACTCCCTAAACTGGCAATGAAAGAGGACCTGGAAAAAATGAAATCAGAAATAATTTCTCAGATAACAGCAGAGATTGTGTCCATAGTGCAAGATGTGATTAACAAATTTAGAGTAGACACAGATAAAAAAAATAGAGGAGGAGAAGAACATGATGGAATTCCAATATAGTAAACAAATGGAGTCCATAAAACAGATGCAAACAGACTTCCAGGAGATTAAAAACTCCATTGAAAAGGGCTGGAGGGCCAGGGATTTAGCTCAGTGGCTCTGCTGCCTGCCTTGCAAATGCAAGGTCCTGAGTTCAATGCCTGATACAAAAAAAAGAAAAAAGAAAAGGGTTGGGGATTTGCTTCAGTGGTCCTGACACCTACCACACATGCTAAAGGGCCCAAGTTAGATTATTGGTACAAAACAAAACAATAACAACAACAACAAAAACCTCCATTGAAAGTTTATGCAGCAGAATGAGCCAATGCATGAGGTATCAATCCAGCACCTGATGGATGATACAAAGAAGAATAATATAAGACTGATCAGAGTCAATAAAGAAACAGGAAAGAGTGTAGATGACATTAAAAATACTCTTCACAGAAGTAATGACAGAAAACCTCCCAAGTAAGGGAAAACAATTTGACATACAGATAAGTGAGGCATATAGTACTACACATAGCCATGATAAAAAAAAAAATCTGCACATAGGCGTATAATAGTTAAGATTCCAGAAACCCAACAGAAGAACGAAATTCTACAAGCAGTTAGAGAAAAGAAACAAATCACATACAAAGGAAAGCCCATCAGAATCACAGTAGACTGCTCAATACAAACCCACAAGGCAAGATGAGCTTGGAGTGATGTATTTCCCTAAAGGAAAACAGCCTCCAACCCAGACTGATGCACCCTGCAAAAGAATCTTTCAAATTTAATGGAGAAATAAGATACTTTCATGACAAAGAGCACCCAAAGAACTTTATGAATACCAAGCCAGCATTCCAAAAATGTTTAAACCATATCCCAGGAAAAGACAATGAGGATCACAATCCCAAGAAGCCCAGCAGAATGAAGTTATCAGGCACAACAAGAAATTAAACACAAAGGAGGAGAATCTAACAAAAAGAAGAAGTCATGACAAGGATAAGTCAATACATATCAGTTATAACCATCAGTGTTAATGGTCTCAATTCACCAATCCAAAGAAATAGACTGGTAGAGTGGGTCAAGAAACAAGATCCAACAGTACGCTTCATACAAGAGACACACTTAATTAAAAAGAAATTCATAGACTGAAAGTTAAAGCATGAAAAGCAATACTCCATGCGACAGGAAGCCAAAAAAAAAAAAAAAAGCAGGAGTAGCTATCCTCTTTGCAGAACAAGTGGATTTCAAACCAACACTGATTAAGAGAGACAAAGAAGGACACTACATCCTTGTAAAGGGAACATTCCAAGAGGAAGAGATGACAATCATAGATATATATGCACCAAAAACTACTGCAAACAACTATATAAAAAATTAATGAACACAAAAGTATCATATAAGCACTAATACAATAGTAGTGGGGGACCTCAATACCCCACTGTCACAAGTAGACAGATCAACCAAACAAAAAATAAACAATGAAATACTAGAATTCAATCAAGAACAAATGAATTTAGCAGATGTTTACAGAGTGCTCCACCCCCACAAAATCAGAACACACATCCTTTTCAGGTGCACATGGGTTGTTCACCAAAATAGAACATATGCTCACTCATCAAAATGTTTAAGTAAGTGCAAAGGAATTAAATAGTGCAATGAAATTAAAGATCAATCACAAAAGAAACCACAAGAATTTCACAAACACATGGAAATTAAACAACACACTTCTGAATTACCAATGGGTCACAGAGGACATTAAAGAAGAAATCAGATAGCTCCTATGAGTAAATGACAATGACAATACAACATATCAGAATCTATGGGACACAATGAAACCACTCTTACCAGGGAAATTCATAGCAGTGAATACTCGTATTAGGAAAACAGAACAAGCTCAATTACACAACCTGATGCTGAATCTCAAGCTTCTAGAAAAAAGAGCAGGACAACCCCAAACCTCATAGAAGGGAGGAAATTATAAAGATCAGAGCAGAAATCAATGCAAATGGAGTTTAAGAGAAAAATACAAAAACTTAATGTAGCCAAGAGTTGGTTCTTCAAAAGAATAAACAAAATTGACAAACCCTTAGCCAACTTTATCAAAAAAAAAAAAACGGAAAGAACACGCCCAAATCCATGCAATTAGGAATGAAAAGGGTGAAATTACAATGGACTCAGCAGAAATTCAGAGAATTATCAATACCTACTTCGAGAACCTATATGCCAATAAGATGGAAAATACAGAAGAAATGGACAGATTCCTAGATACATATGAAATACCAAAGTTGAACAATGACGACCTAAAAATTTTAAACAACCAAATATCAACAAATAAAATTGATAGCATAATTAAAAATTTACCAACTAAGAAAAGCCTGGGTCACTGCTGAATTCTACAAGACATTAAAGAGTAACTACTGCCACTACTGTTTAACTCTTCAATGAAATTAAAAGAGTGGCAATAGTTCCAAATTCATTCCTGGAAGCAAGCATCACCTTGACCCCCAAAGCAGAAAAAGATAAAGCAAAAGAGAGAACTATAGGCCAATCTCACTAATGAACATAGATGCAAAAATTCTTAATAAGATACTGACAAACAGAATGAAGATCATACACCCTGACCAATTTGGATTCATCTCAGGGATGCAGGGATATTCATATCAATAAATGTAATACACTATATTAATAGAGCCAAGGACGAAAAAACGATATGATCATCTCAATAGATGCAGAAAAAACATTCAACAAAATCCAACATGCGTTTATGATAAAAAAAAACCTACAAAAAATTGGAATGGATAGTCTCTACTTTCATCTGATAAAAGCTGTCTATGGGAAAAACAACAGCCAATATCATACTAAATAATTCAAAACTGAAATCCTTCATGCAAAACTCAGGAACAATATAAGAATGTCCACTATCACTGCTCCTGTTCATTATAGTTTGGAAACATTAGCCACAGCAATTGACAAGAGAAAGAAGTAAAGGGAATAAAGATAGGAAACAAAGTCAAATTGATTATTTGCAGATAACATGATACTCTATTTAGAAGACCCCAAGAACTCCACCAAAAATCTTCTAGACATAATAGCCAAATTCAGTAAAGTAGCTGGATGCAAGGTCAACACACAAAAATCAATAGTTTACCTGTACACAAAAGCAGACTTAGTATGAGAAAAATGGGGCAAACATTTCCTTTCACAATAGCTTGAAATAAAACATTGAAATACCTACATATCAACCTAATGAAAGACATCAAAGACCTCTACTCTGAAAACTACAACACTCTGAAAAAAGAGATTGAAGAGGATATCAGAAAATGGAAAGAAATTTGCCCTGGGTAGGAAAAATCAACTTAATGAAAATGGCCATATTTCCAAAATTGCTATATAGATTCAATGCAATCCCAATTGAAACCCCAGCAGCATACCTCACAGACCTTGAGAAAACAATCCAAATATTCATTTAGAAAAATAATAGACCTAGACTAGCAAAAGCAATTTTAGTCAATAAAGAGAAGTTAGGGGGTTATCACAATCCCCAACTTGAAGCTATACTACAAAGCTACTGTGATAAAAACAGAATGGTACTGGCAAAGAAACAGGGTAAGTGGGAGGGGTAGGGGAAGAGAAAGAAGCAAATGGCATTAATATGAGAAAATGAAAAAACAAAGTTTTTGTAGATAGAGAGGGAGGTGTAAAAGAGAGGGCAGGGGAATGGGGGGCAATAAGAATCAAGATGGATTATGTAAAGGTGCAAATTTCCAGTGATGAATGTCATTATATTGTACACCATAAATGTACCAATAAAATTAATTTTAAAAAATAAACATACCTGAGGACCAGTGGAACAGATTATAAAATGCAGAAACAACTCCAGACATAGTTAGCCACCTCATCTTCAACAAAGGAGACAAACACCCTCATTGGAGGAAAGATAGCCTCTTTAATAAATGGTGCCAGAAAAACTGGGTTTCAACTTGTCAAAGATTAAATCTAGACGAATCTCTCTCACCTTGCACTAAACAAAAAATATGGGTTAAAGATATAAATATTAAAACAGAAACACAAAATCAGCTGGAAGAGAGGTTCGGTAGAGCTCTTGAAGACATTGGTGTAGGAAAAGATTTTATGAACAAAACCTCAGTTGCCCATGAACTAGCACAATCAACAAGTGGGATGTCTTCTTACTAAAAAGCTTCTGCACTGCAGAAGAAACCACCAACACCATGAAGAGACAATACACAGTGTGGGAAGAAATTTTTACCAGCTGTTCCCCAAAGGTCTACTATCTAGGGAAAAAAAAAAAAAATATATATATATATATACTTTTAAAAATCAGACCTCCCAAATTTAAAGACCCAATCCAAAAATGGGCATCTGAAATGAACCACATTTTTCAGACAAAAAAGTAGAAATAGCACATAAACATATGAAAAAATGTTCAACATTATTGGTCATTCCAGAGATGCAAATGGAAACAATGTTGAGATTCCATCTCACCCCAAAAAGAATAGCTGCAATCATGAAATCAGCCAATAACAAATGCTTACAGGGCTGTGGGAAAAAAGGAACCCTAGTCCACTGCCTGTGGGAGTGTTGACTGGGGCAATCACAGTGGAAATCAGTATAGATATAACTCAAAGAACTAGGATTACAAGTCCCATTTGACATAGGTGATCCTCTGCTGTGTATCTTCCCCAAAGAATTAGAAGAGTCATATCAGAGTGATATATGTGTAATCATGTGCATAGCAACACAATTTGTAATAGCTAAAACTTGGAAGCAGCCCAGTGGCCCATCACCTAGAGACCAGATAAGGAAAATGTGGTTTTTATATATAAAATGGAGTATTAGCCATAAAAAATGAGAAATTAGAGACATTTAAGTTAAATGGTTGCACATTGAGGTGATACTCTTCAGTGAAATAAATAGGGCACATGTGTAAATACTAAATAGTTTCTCTTGTGTGAGAAACTGAAAATGTAAATAAGGACTAAAAGGTAGAAAAGATAAAGTGAAATAGGAAGAAAAGGGACAAAGAAGGGAAAGGGCAAGTGGGAGGCATAGGGGAAAGGAAAGAAGGGAATGGAATTAAAATGAGAAGGTGAAAAAATGGAAACAAAGACTTTGTAAACAGGGAGGGGTGGATGGGGTGAAGGGAGGGCAGGGGAATGGGGAAAAAATAAGAACCAAGATGGATTATGTAAAGGTGCAAACTGCCAACAATAAATGTCATTATACTGTATACCTTAAATGTACCAATAAAATTAATTTTTAAAAAGACAGATGCATTATGTCTGGGGTTGGGCTGTGATCATGGAGTGTCCTCAGGATGGGTGATCTAGCATGTACGCTCCTTCACTTCCTGGGTTAAGTTTGCCGGTGTTTGACACTTAGAGATATGCCGCCCACTTAACTGTGCTGCTTCCTTGAGGAGGGAGATCTGTGTGAGGAGAAACTCAGGCTCAATCAGGACGTTTAAAACACAGGCTCGATCTACAGGCATATTGCATCTTTAAGACCTTTAGGGCTTTGCTGTTGCTATTTTTTTTGTTGTTTCATTTTGCTTTGCAGTTTGTTTCCCAGAGGGGAAAATGGCAATGTAACCTCAGATAAATTTGTGTCTGAAGCTGTAGTCTTTCTAAAAAGTAGAATTTAAAATTTATAGTTTTCCTTGTCTCTTTTCTACCTGTCTTTAGTTCTTCTACCCTACCTCATAATATATTCATACCCTGATGATTTTCTGAACTCCCTAGTTGGCACATGAGGTTGAATCTGAGGCTGTAGTTTCACTCTTTCTCATGCCAAGCCTGGCCAGATCCCATAGTCCCATTTAATTTCAGGGTACCAAATGTCTATGAAGCTTCCCAAAAGGAACACTTTAGATCTGCTCCCGCATCTTAGTTACTTTTCCCACTGTTAAAGCAAAATACCTTGTGCCTAAAGTTAAAGGAAGAAATGTTTATTCTAGCTCACAGTTTGTCGAGGTTTCAGTCCATAATAGACTGGCTCTAAGGCAAGGTGTTATGGGAGAAGGGCATCACAGAGGAGAAATAGTTCATGGTGATACTGGAGATGAAATATGAAAATATTATATCTCTCAACTTGTTAGGTGTCTGATGGCCAAGTTTATTCTCTAAAATTGAAGAATGAATTCTAGGAAAAGCAGTTTAAGAGAAGGGAGATATTTATTAATAGAATAGCTCCTTAGAGGCAGGAGGCATCCTGAATGGGTAGCCAGGACCCCACTTTACAGGGAAGTTTAGTAGAGCAAAATACATGTGGGTACAATGTGGGTTAAAAACTATGATTAATCAATATGGTTACAAGTATGGTCTCTTAGGTAATAGTAATCCAGTTGGCAAGCAAGTCGTGTAACAAGTGTGGATAGAAAGAACAAAGATTTCTGCAAAACGATGGATCCAGAGGTCTTTGGTCACCCACCAGGGTGACTGATGTCTATCTACGCTTTATCAGGCCTAGTGTTTGTCTTTTGAAAAAATGTACAAGCCTGGTCATCTCATCTCTATCTTGAGGCCTGGCCTCAAAGGTTTCACCTTTGTCCTGACTCTCTCAAGGGCCTACCCCTATCTGACTGCCTATAATATTTCTATTTAAGTTGACTGACAATAATAATGACAGGCAAGAGGCAGCAAAAGCAGCAAGTGGCAAGCGACCACAGCAGTCCTCTTCCTGTCTCTTACATTTTACTCAGGCTTCCCACCTGTCAGATAATCCACTTGCTGGGTTAATTTAGAAAGTAAACTATTTGCCTGTTTCAAGCTTAGAAAAACTAAGGGAGTAGCACTCACACCCTTAATCCTAGTGTCATTCACAGTCCCAGCATCACATCCTTAATGCCAGCATCCCTAGACCCAGCCATCTCAGCAAAGCTCCACCCATGGACACATGAGGCTTTTGGGGACATCCCAGGGGATGCATATGTGTGTACCACAGGTTTTCCTCATGAAAGCCCTCAAGTCTCTCCTCTCATCACCCTTAGGAAGGCTCACCATCCCTGGACTCATTTGGACCTTTTTAAATTCCTCTCAATGGGAGAAGGAATATTGGCAAAGAAGGAGCACAGGAAGACCTTTTGGGCAAAGACTGTTCTTCATTTCCATTGGGGTGGTGGTCACACAGATACACTTGTGTAGAAACCTGAGAC
Source organism: Fukomys damarensis (assembly GCF_012274545.1). Taxonomy (NCBI): domain Eukaryota; kingdom Metazoa; phylum Chordata; class Mammalia; order Rodentia; family Bathyergidae; genus Fukomys; species Fukomys damarensis. The sequence continues at coordinate 51,360,596 of NW_022900931.1, forward strand.
TCAATGAGTTGTATGCTCGATATTAACCTGACACTTTATGAGTTGTACTTCAATATCTAAAATATGACAGATCCCTCAAGAAAAAGCATAATTACGTTAACTCAAACAGGTCAAACAGCCACCAAGTGGTCTCACTAAATGGGAACTTCATGGCTGAAATTCATGGAGGCAGGGAGGAATGAGGAAAACTGTTGTGTGGATAATTTTTCAAGCAGATTTTTGTCCTGTATCCAATAGACAAAAATATGAAAATAAAAAATATTCACACATACATATACATTCACACATACATATACATGCATACCTGCCTCTCTTTTATACATCTATCTACACCCATCTATACCTACTTTTCCCTTTATTTCACTTACATTTTCACTCACTCATTCCTGTTTCATTTTTCTCTCATACATTGCTATTAATTTCTGGCAGCAATTTACAAATCCCTCACTACTCCAAAAACCATTGCAATCACAGTTGGGAACCTCAATAATTTCACCAAGGCAGAGCTATTAAATGCAAACATTGGCAAGAGTTTTTAACCCTGCAGAAAATCATGAAAAATGCCAAGGTAAGCTCATTGCTACTGCAGATTTAATTCATCCTCTTCTTAAAGACTAGAAATCTCCTCTCTGCCCAGCAGGACCTGAGCAAGCCTAAAATGAGGGCCATGTGAGGCCACATCAGACTGATTCTTCCCCCTCCCCAAAACCCAGCATGGCGGAGAAGTAGGCAGACCTGAGGGCACAAGAAATGGAAATTCTCCCTAATTTTTCTCATCCCATTCTAAGTTAAGGGCTAAAATGAATAGAACAATATTAACCCCACAGTCTGCAGCTGCCACTTCTGATAGCCATGAAAACAAAACTACTTTACATAGTTGTGCTTGTTGCTTTTCAAACTCATTTCCTCATTAAGTGTTCATTGAAACTCCAAGAATAAGGAAAAACTGCCCTTGGAATATTTGAATATTTGAGGGACTCTGGTCTAGCCTCAAGGTTAGTCATCAGTTTGCTATCAGAGCTAGGACAAGTACAGGGACTCCGATCTTGTAGCCTAAGTGCATGATCACTCCTCTCTAGACCCAGGACATGTTTCAGCACTATGGAGGACAACACCTTGTCACGCTACTGCCTTATCTTTCTGTCTGTCTTTGGATTTGCTTGCTCACCTAAAACGACCTCCAGGGAGGGAGTTGCTCAATCACAATTAGATTTAGTTAACTCATCTGAAACATGGTACTTCTCATATCATTTAGAGATTTGGCAGGAAACCCACTGTCACTCAGGTAGTGTTATTGAACAGTGACTGTCTGCAGAGATGAGAGCCAGAGATAGGGTTAGGAAGCCAACATGGATTACTGCCTTTTTGGCAGAGGTAGCCAGGATGGGAAGACATTGTCCTTTCAAGGCCTGAAGCAGTAAAGGGAAGAAATAGTGTTCCTAGTGTTTAGCGAATTGGGAGCATACATCAGCCATTAGAACTGTGGAACAGAAACAGAGGAAACAGAAATAATGCCCTGACTACTCCTCAGTTTTGCACCCTCCCCAATCCTGATATTGGTGCCACTGGCTGAGATTTACCAGAAGCCAGATGCAATGAACAGGGCTCCGTCTCCAGGAAGGCCAACCCACAGTAAAGAATGCATGTATGTGGAGGAAGATTGGGGAAAGAAAATAAGTAGCACACTGTACTTTCAAAACCAGTTTCCTCATCTGATTAATTGGATGATAATATTTACCTAATATTGCTCTTTTGAGGACAAAAACGGTACATGGAAAGTGCACAATTTACACCTATGCAAACATAAACTTATTTTCTTCATCATCATGATCTATGTTTCTTTTAAACAATGCTAGTTTATTCCCAATATGATGAATTTCTCACTGTGAAACATCTGCAAAGGTTATCCCAGCCATGCCCCATTCCAGCTCTGTTTTCAACCAAAGGATCATATTCCTTTTGGAATGCAACACTCCTGAAAAGTGTTCCCTAGGCTGTATTTGATGACTTCCAGTGATGAGGAACTGATCACACTCTTCTGTTACTTCTATGTCCAAATCAGAAACTTTATGATGGAAAAATTTCCTGTATATAGTTTCTGTGGATTATGCACTCTGGTATCACAAAGAAGAGAACTGTTTCCCCCTTCACTGTAGCCCTGCACATCTGGAAATGCATTCAGGTTATATCTGTTCCTCACTGAAGTGGGGAAAGATTGTTTAAATCTCTTTTAAGTAACTAATGCACATCAATTATCAATTAATGAATATTAAACACAAGCATTCTGACAGACACAACTACCTAACTACTAGAATTACCAAAGATGACTTTTAAAAAATAGGTAACCTGAATTAAACTCATAAAAAGACAACTGTAGGCCCAATGACTTCACTGCTGAATTCTTCCCAATATGTAAGAAAGAAATCATATCAACCCTACTAAATTATTTCAGAAAATAAAAGAGAAGGCAATACTTTCTAACTACTTTTGAAACTAGTATTTTCCTGGTAACAAAATTAGAAAAGGCTGTCTCAAGGAAAGAAAACTACAGATCAATATCTCTCATATACAGGCAAACATCATCACAATTATAGAAATTGAATAAAGTAATATATTTTAAAAGCTAATAAGACATGACTGCTGTGTTGTGGTTTTTGGTATAGTAGACATAACAGAAAAAAAAGGATTGTTGGAATTAAAATAAGTCAATAAAAATAATCCAAATAGAAGCAAACAGAGAAAAAGTAAAACTGAAGGGGAATCAAATGGGGGAATCTGTAATCATCACAAAAGTACCAAATAATAGAAAAAATACTTGCAAACAGGGTTCCAGAAGAAAGTAAGAGAAAATAGTAAAAATTTTTTATTTGAAGAAATAATGACCAAATATTTGCAAATTTTGTGGCTACCTCAATCTATATATATTTTTTCCTCATTGAGTTCATTGGTACATTTTAGGTATACAATACAGGTACATTCATTATTGGGATCTTGTACCTTTACATGACAAGTCTTGGTTCTCATTTTTTCCCCTTGTTCCTGCCCTCCCTTCATCCCCTCCTCCCCTCCACCTTTACAAACACTTCATTTCCATTTTCTCATATTTTTTTATTTTCCCTTATTCCCTTTCCCCTACCCTTCCCACTTTCCCTACACCTTTAGCCACTTTCTTCGTATTTCACATTGTCAATTATATCATTAGGATCTTATGTACTATTTTACTTTACTCACACAAGATAAACTATTTGGTATTTACACATATGTGACTTATTTATTTCACTTAGGAGTACATCCTCAATATGTATTCATTTTCCTGTGAATGAATCTAATTTCTCATTCTTTATGGCTGAATAATATTCCATTTTATAGAAAAACCACATCTTCTTTATTCAGTTTCCTACTGATGGGCTGTGGGAGCCAGTCATGGCCCACTGGCATTTGACATTTGAAAGATAACTTCTTTCTTTATAATCAAGGCATTGACACAATGTGTGGTCAGGATGTTCCTAATTAGCATTTGTTAACATTTGTTCCTTTTTAAGGACTGCACTTGTTAAACTTGTTTTTGACCCTGCATGGGAGAAACTCAAAGAGATAGCCAAAGATCTGATGGTATCTGTAGGAGTCAGGTGCTTCCTGTTGATGTGCCTTTAAAAGGGGCTGTTTCTGTGAAATAAATCAGACTTCTCTTGGTCTCCACTCAGGCTTGAGTGTTCTTTCCTTTCTTAATCCTCACTCCCCAACTCAGGCATGTTCGTGATGTGATGGCTGGACCACCACAATGGGCAAATAGGCTGTTTCCAAGTTTTAGCTATTACAAACCGTGCCACTACAAACATTGGTGCACATGTATTACTGTGGTATGTTTCTTTTAATACTTTTGGAAAGATAACCAGCAGAGGGATGGCTGGGTCAAATGGAACCTCTACTCCCAGCTCTACTCCATATTAATTTCCATAGTGGTTGCACCAGTCTGCACTCCCACCAACAAGGGAGAAGGGTTCCTTTCTCCCCACAACCCCACCAACATTTGTTATTGTATGATTTCTTAATAGCAGCCATTCTTTCTGGGGTGAGGTGGAATACCTTGTTTTCATCTACATCTCTCCAATGACCAGTGATGTGGAATATTTTTTCATATATTTACTTGCTACTTTTACTTCTTTGTCTGAGAAATGTCTGTTCATTTCAGATGCCCATTTTTGAATCAGGTCTTCATATTTGGGGGGTCTGATTGTTTTAAGTTCTTTATGTATTCTAGATAATAGTCCTTTTTCTGAGGAGCAGCTGGTAAAATATTTTTCCCACATTGTAGATTGTCTCTTAGTTCTGTTGATGGCTTGGGCAGTGCAGAAGCTTTTTAATAAGATGAGATCCCACTTGTTGATTCTTTCTGCTAGTCCCCATGCTACTGAGGATTTCTTCATAAAATCTTCTCCTATGCCAATGTCTTCAAGAGTTCTGCCTAACTTATCTTCCACCAAGTTTGATGTTTCTGTTTTAATATTTAGATCTTTAATCCACTTGGATTTTAATGTAGTGCATGGTGAAAGATAAGGGTCCAGTTTTAATCTGTGGCAGGTTAAGATCCAGTTTTTCCCACACCATTTATTAAAGAGGATACCTTTCCTCCACTGAAGATGGTCAGCTCCTTTGTCAAAGATGACATACCTGAGTACATCTGGATTTGTTTTTGTGTCTTCCAATCTGTTTCAGCGATCCTCAGGTCTGTTTCTTTGCCAGTACCATGCTGTTTTTATCACAGTAGCTTTGCAGCATAGTTTCAGATTGGGAAGTGTTATACCCACTGCCATGTCTCTGTTGCCTAGGATGGCTATTGCTATTCTAGGTCTCTCATGGTTCCAAATGAATTTTTGGATACTTTTTTCTAGTTCTGTGAAATATAGTGTTGGAATTTCAATTGGCATTGCATTGAATCTGTATAGCAGTTTTGGTAGGATGGACATTTTCACTATGTTGATTCTTCCTGCCCAGGAGCAGGGGACATCTTTCCATTTTCTTAGATCCTCTTCAAGCTCTTTTTTTCAGAGTGCTGTAGTTTGCACTGTCGAGGTATTTTTCTTCTTTTGTTAGATTGATTCCTAGATACTTCATTTTTTTGGATGCTATTGTGAAAGGAATTTTTTCCCTAATTTCTCTCTCAGTGAGTCTGTTGTGTACAAGAAGGCTATTGATTTTTGGTTGTTGCCTTGTATCCAGCTACTCTGCTAAAAGTGTCAATTAAATCTAGAAGTCTTTTGGTGGAGTTTTTTGGATCTTCAATGTAGAGTATCATATCATCAGCAAATAATGACAGTTTAACTTCTTCCTTTCCTATCTTTACTGCTTTAATTTCTTTCTGTTGCGTAATTGCCGTGGCTAATGTTTCTAGAACTATATCGAAGAGGAGTGGTGATAGTGGGTATCCTTGTCTTGTTCCTGATTTTAACATGAAAGTTTTCATTTTTTGGCCATTTAATATGGTGTTGGCTGTTAGTTTTTCATAGGTAACCTTTATTAAGTTGAGATATAGACAGACCATCTATTCCAATTTTTTGCAGGGTTTTTATCATGAATGGGTATTGAATTTTATCAAATGCTTTTTCTGCATCTATAGAGAAGATCATGTGGTTTTTGACCTTGACTTTGTTAATATAGTGTATTACCTTTATTGACTTACGTATGTTGAACCATCCTTGCATCCCTGGAATAAATCTGATTTGGTCAGGATGTATAATCTTCTTTATGATCCTCTGTATTCTGTTTGCAAGAATCTTATTAAGGATTTTTGCATCTATATTCATTAAGGAGATTGGCCTGTAGTTTTCTTTTTTAGTTGCATCTTTCCCTGGTTTGGGAATCAAAGTGCTACTTGCTTGCAGGAATGAATTTGGAAGTATTGCTTCCCTTTCAATTTCATTGAAAAGTTTGAGGAGTAAAGAAGTAGTTCTTCTCTAAATGTCTTGTAAAATTCAACAGTGAATCCATCAGGACCTGGGCTTTTCTTTGTTGGTAAATTTTGAATTACATTTTCAATTGTACTGATTGCAATTGGGGTGTTTGAAATTTTTATCTTCTTCATTCAACTTTAGTAATTCATAAGTATCTAAAAATATGTCCATGTCTTCCATGTTTTCCATTTTGTTCGAGTAGGTATTAATGATCCTCTGAAATTCTATTGGATCTGTTGTGAATTCACCTTTCTCATTCCTGATTGCATGGATCTGAGTCTTATTTTTCCCCCTTTTTTTTGATAAGGTTAGCTAAGGGTTTATTGATTTTATATATTCTTTCAAAAAACCAACTCTTCAATTCGTTTATTTTTTGTATCATTTTCTTAGTTTCCATTACATTGATTTCTGCTCTAATCTTTATAATTTCCTCTCTTGTTTGAGCTTTGGGTTTTTCTTGCTCTTGTTTTTATAATAGTCTAAGATTCATCATTAGGTTGTTTATTTGAGCTTGATCTGTTTTCCTAGTGTGAACATTCAATGCTATGAATTTTCCAGGTAGAACTTCTTTCACTGTGTCCCATAGATTCCTGTATGTTGTTTTGGCATTTTCATTTATTTGCAAAGACTGTCTGATTTTTTTCTTTAATTCCCTCTGTGATCCATTGATTGTTCAGGAGAGTGTTGTTCAATTTCCATGTGTTTGTGAAGTTCCTACGGTTTCTTATGCTATTGATCTCCAGCTTCATTGCACTGTGATCTGATAATATACAGGGAATAACTTCAATTCTTTTGTATTTATTCAAACTTGTTCTGTGAGCTACTAAGTGATCTATCTTGGAGAATGACCCATGTGCAACTGAAGAGAATGTATATTCTGATTTTTAGGGGTGGAACACTCTATAGACATCTATTAAGTCCATGCGTTCAAAAGCTTGGTTCAGTTCTAGTATTTCCTTGTCGATTTTCTGCCTAGATGATCTGTCTGTGAGAGTGGGGTATTTAGATCCTCCACTACAATTACATTAGTGCTTATTTGGTTTTTCATGTTACTTAATATCTGTTTTATATAGCTGGGGCATTTATATTTGGTGCATATATGTTTATTATTGTCATCTCTTCCTCTTGAATTGTTCCCTTAACAAGGATGTAGTCACCCTCTTTGTCTCTCTTAATCAGTTTTGGTTTGAAATTTACTTTGTCTGAGAATAAAATAGTTACCCCTGCTTTTTTCTAGGCTCCTGTCACATGGAGAATTGTTTTCCACCCTTTCACTTTCAGTCTATGAGCTTCTTTTTGCATTAGATGTGTTTCTTGTATACAACAAATTGTTGGATTTTGCTTCTTAATCCATTCTGCCAGTCTATTTCTCTTAATTGGTGTACTGAGGCCATTGACAATGATGGTTATGAACGATATGTACTGACTTATTATTGTTATGTTATTGTCCATTTATTGACTCTTTTTAATTTTTCGCCCTCTCCTTTTAGTTTCTTGCCTCACTTATTTGATTTGCTCTGTTGGGCCTTATGATGTTGTGACCTTCATTGTCTTTTTTCTAGTATATTTTTTAGAATTCCTTGTAGTTCTGGTTTGGTATTCATGAAGTTTCTCTCAGGTGTTCTTTGTCCTGGAAGTATTTTATTTCCTCATCCATTTTGAAAGAGAGTTTTGCAGGATACATCAGTCTTGGTTGGAGGTTGTTTACTTTTAGGACTTGAAATACCTCACTCCAGGCTCTCCTTGACCTGAGGGTTTGTGTTGAAAAGTCTGCTGTGATTCTGCCGGGCTTTCCTTTGCATGTGATTTGTTTCTTTTCTCTTACTGCTTGTAGAATTTTGTTCTGCTGGGTTTCTGGAATCTTGATTATTATATGTCTAGGTGTAGATTTTTTTTATCATGGGTAGTTGGAGTCCTATTTGACTCACTTATCGGAATGTCTAATTCTTCCTTTCTGTTTGGGAAGTTTTCTGTCATTAATTCTGTGAACAGCTTTTTAAAGGCATTTGCATTTTCTCCTGCTACTTCATGGATTCCTATCAATCTTATGTTATTCTTCTTTGCATCATCTGAGAGTTGTTGGGTGAATTTCTCATGATCCCTTACTGTTTTCAAGAGACCTCTCTTTTCACAGTCACTGTCTGTGATCCTATCTTCTATATCTGAGATTCTATCTTCACATTCTTTTATTCTGTTGTGTATACTTTCAAAAGAGTTTTTAATCTCCTGGATATCTGTTTGAATCTGTTTTATGGATTCCATTTTTTTCCTCTGTTGGGCATTCATTATTTCCATTTCTTTCTTATGCTGGGCCTTCATGGATTCTATCATTGTTTTGAGCTTAGCTATTTTTTTGTTAATTTCTGTTGTAGAGTCTCGAATCATGACTTCCATTTTGCTCACCATCTCTATGGTTATCTGGGAAATTATTTCTGTTTTGAATTTTTCTAGAGCCTGATGATCTGTTTTGTTATTTCCAGTGCTATGGGTTCAGGGTGTCCTGCTGGTTCACTATCAAACTTTTCATCCTCATTTGCCGCACTGTTTGTCATTGGTGAATTGGAGGTCTGTCTTTGTGTATTGCTTAAGTGTTTTCTCATTTTTGTTTTTGCTGTTGGGTTGTCCTTGGTTTAATTTCTGGGTTATTACCTAAATCTTCCTGTTTAGTTGTGCTTTAGGTTTTGAGTCTCTAATGACTCACAGACATTCTCATTTTCATAATATCAAAGAAAACAACTCATCAAATCAATCACAATCCTTTATCCCAATTGATACAATCAGCAGCACAATAGGATAAGCAAAATTTGCAAATTGTCCACTTGTGGTAGTCATTAATCTATCACCTTTAAACCATGTGAATTAAATTAAAATCAAGAAGCAGCCCAAAATATTTTTGCAGTGAATAAACTTTTCAATACAGCATTTTTACCATTTAGCATGGGGCTTAGACAGAGTTAGGATGAGAGGAGTAGATAAGTGAAAGAATTGAAGAAGGTTTCAAGTGAAGCCAGAGGACATAGAATGACCATACAATCTTTACAAAGCTATTAAATTCAAAAGGGATAGACAGAGTGCCAGAATAAGGACAAGATATCACCTTAACAGTAATAGGTGCTCACTTTCCCTTGAAACTATTGACCCATGAGTGAGGTAAAATGACAAAAGAAAAAAACATAAAGAAAAAATAAAAAAATGACAAAAGAAGAAATCTGAGTTAGGGCAGGAACAGCAACAGAAAGGGTGATGAAGGATAATATGGTGAAGCCAGAGACTGAATTGGAGAAAGAGGACAGAAAAAACAAAGAATTTGCAGAGTAGAATGAGGAAAAGAAAGAAAAAAGTGAATTTGAAGGGCCTCTTTCAGACTATATCTCTGCTGTCATAATATGCTACATGCACAGTCATGTGCAGGACCAAGTCCCCTGGTCACAGCTAGCTAATGGCAGATCCCCAAGACTCAGACTGACCTCAGGCTTCAAGGCCCAGATTGAGTTCCCCTACCTCCTGCAGGGTTGAATTCCACACATTTCTACTACAGGTTTCCCCTACCCTTTCTTTAAAGATGTTCAAAGTTGGGAGCTCAGAAAAATACCCTTTATGACCACCTATGCCTCTGCAGAGTGGGTCCAAGGACTGGCACAATCCAGAGGTCTGAGGGGGGGGTGTTTCTGGGGCCCCTGCGAGTGGCTACCTTCCTTGCTCGGGCTGGTGGCACATGGGTAGGGGAGGGCACAGCTACCCAGTCCTGCCAAATGTGCCCAAGCAGGCCAGAGGGAGATCAGATCTCAGAGTGGCCTTCCCAAATTTCACCTTCCTCACTGGTGCTGGTGGCTCACAGTCAAGGGAGGGCACAGATATCCAGTCCCACTGAATGAGCTACCTCAATCTATAAAGAAGCACAACCCTGAGAAATAAAAGTGAAGGGATCACAACCTACATCATCATTTTCAAACTCCTCACAACCAACTGCAAAGTATTCGGAGAAAATAATCACAGTACCTATAGGGAGAAAATTATATAAATGATAACTGACTTCTCAATGAGAATAATGGAAGTCACTAGACATCTTTAGATTCTGAAGAAAAGAAAAACACACAACCAAGAAATGTATATTCAGCCAAAATATTCCTCAAAAATAAAAATGAATGGGCCAGGGATTTAGCTCAGCAGTTTGGTGGCCTGCCTTGCAAGAGCAAGGACCCGAGTTCAATCCCCAGTACCAAAAACAAAAAACAAAACAAAACAAAAAACATAAAATATGCACTTTTTGGTGCACAAAAGCTCAGAAAGTGTCTACACAACAAGCCTGACTATGGGGAAATCTTCAGGCAGAAAGGAATTGATATCAAGTGGTAACCTAAATATACAGGAGGGAATGCTGATGCCACAGAAAGTAAATGAATACATATCTGATGTTTATGTGGAAAAGTTTGTGTGGTACATGGTGGCTTCCAGGGCAATGAAAACAGTGGCCTCATTGTGAGGTGACTTTAGTACACTAAGAGACCATGGACTGGTCCATTGTTGGGCTCCTTCTGGAGCAGTTCTTCAAGGTTGTGACAACATATCTTAAAAGAGAGCACAGGTCCCGATATCCCTGAATTTCCTTGGAAGATGAAAGCAAGAGCAGAAAATGTTGCCACAGTTACCAGCTTTGAAGAAAAGCTTTATATAGAATTTTTTTTAATTCTAGAAAGAGTACCACAGGGAAGGGTAAATAACTTATTTTTCAAAATGCCAAACTGATTGAAAGATATAGGATGATCTGTAGGTCCCAGAGCTCTTTTCAAAAGGTGCTTCTTTGTAAGAAGCCACCATGAAAAACTATAGAAGCAGTGAGTAAAAAACAACACAAGCCTAACTTCAAGGAATTAAAGCCATTAGTACCTAAATCAAAATCCATTCAATCACTGGTGACTTTTCCAGGTAGATCATGTGACAACCAAGACATGTGACCATGTATTTCCTACACAGTCTTTCACCAAAGGACACCATCATCTTCAAAGAGATACTTTTACTCCACTGTACTCATATTCTAACCATTGTTCCAGGACTTTGTTTCCATAACTATTCCTACAATGCAACATTTGGAGAATCACATGGCAAGGGCCTCCATGACTTCCTGCACATTCATAATGAAAGAATAGATACCCCATCTCAAGAATCGTTTTTCCTAGGGATTTTTATGGCCCCTTACATCCTTCATTGGTAAGAAGAATAGTATACATAACTATTAATGTTTTCTCCCAAGTGCTATATTTTACCCCATCATTCTTCCATCATGGAACTAACACTGAATTATCTTCAAGGTTGAATATTAGCTTTCAGATGACTTACTTGTGAACCTGTAGAAACAAAAAGAAACTTAAAACATTTTCCCTTTCTCCAAAAGTAAATTTCTAATTAGTGTAATTCAAAAATTATTACTTAAGTGATTACATTTTCACCTAGATATAAGCTTTATAGAATTATAATTTTAATGTACAATTTTATAAATGAAATTGTTTAAAATGATTTTTCTCCCTGTTGGTTTTCAGCTTACCATGTAGAGAAGTTGAAGATTTGAAGTTTTCACTTCATTTTAACAAGCAAATACTGAACAAACTGAAAAACCAATCTTATATGTGGCAGAAAAGTGAGGTCACAGGGCAAACTTTAGAGATGCAGACAGGGAGATACAGAAAATCACAACTTACTGGAGCAGAAATCTATAAGCACAAACCTCTGAGGGAACCAGTGTCAGGTTAGGAAAATTTTTTTTTTTTTTTTTTTTTTTTTTACCGGAGATCAAACTCAGGACCTTGTGCTTGTGGTACAACACTGAGCTAAATCTCTGGCCCTAGTTAGGAAAACTGAAATGTTACTTACAACTGACTAAAATATCAGTATGAGTAAGCTAAGAATTTCAGAGGGATTTAGTCACAGGTGTCCCTCAATTTTTGTGTGTTTTATTTCCATGATTTCAATCAGGAAATATCAGAGACAAATCCTCTATTCTTCTGGCAGGTGTGTAGCAGAGGGTACTTTGAAAATATGCTGGAGCTTTCTATTCCTAACAAGGTCTCCCTTTAAGAAAAACTATTTTACTAGAGCCTAAACTACTGAATTTTTGTTTATTTGTTTTGTTTTATATCTTCAGAACTAACTTGGAGAAAGGAAAATACATATCCAATTTCTACCCCCATTAGTATTTCACATGAGTGAAAAGAAACACTCCAGCTAGATTTAGACTCCTAGATATAAGAAAAAATACCGAACTCCAGACTCATCTAGCCATCCTGTCCCACGTGAGTGGTAGGTAAAAACATTAAAAAGCCTTGTGAAATTTCCAGTCTCATGGTGCAGCCTTACTGAATGATTAAGATCTAATCATAAGACTAAAACATGCTTTCTCTTCCCCTGCTGCATATGTTACCACCACATGAATGAAGAATGAATGAATGAAGGCCTGTTTACTTCAGTTCTTTCAATCCAGTACCATATGTCTTGTTATCACAAAAAAACAAACATAAAAAACCCAGTAGTCATTCTAAAAGAATTTGAAGAAGCAACACAAGTATCAGAACCAGATTCAGATGTGAAAAGTACACTGCAATTATCAGATTAGGAATTTAAAATAATTACTGTTAATATGCTAAGGCCTCTAGTTGATAAAGTTGCAGTACTCAAGAACAGATGGGCAATATAAACAGAGGGGTGGAAACTTTAAGGCAAAATTGTTTAAATGGTAAAGATCAATAACACTACAATAGAAATGAAGAGTGGTATTTCTGAGCTCAGTAGTGGACTAGACATGGCTGAATAATCTCTGAGCTAGAGGATACGTCAATAGAAACCTCCAAAAGGAAAAAAAGATAAAGACAGATAAAACAGAATAAAATTCGAAGAACCATTAGACAACTATGAAAGGTAGTGGAACACACATATGATGGACATGCAGAAGAAAGAGTGAAAGGAATAGAAAAATGTTCAAGTAATGATATAGGATTTCCCAAGAAATGTCAGCAAACAAACCACAAATCCAGAAGGTTCAAAGAACCATAAAGATAAATGCTTCCCCTTAAAAAAATCTAGTTATATTGTACTCACATGAAAAAGTCAAAGACAAAATCATCTTAACAAGTTTAAAAGAATAAAGATCATACAATATCTGCTGTCAATAGAATTAAACTAGACATCAATAACAGAAGGATGGCTAGAAAATCTCAAATCCTTAGAGGTCTATTAACACATGTTAAATAACACATGAGTCAAAGAAGCAATCTCATGAAAAATTAAAATATATTTTGGGCTAAATGAAAATAAAACAAACATCAAAATTTGTAAGCCATCAAAAGCAGTGCTTAGAGGAAAATTTATTTGCACATATATTTAAAGCACATATAAAAAGGTCTATAATCAATAATCTAACTTCCACCTTAAGAAATAAGAAAAGTAAAATTAAATCCAAAGTAAAAACAAAGAAATAAAAATTAGAGCAGAGATCAATGAAATTGGAAATAGAAAAATTACAGAAAAAATTAATAAAACTTAAGGCTGAAATTTTTTAAAAAGTGGACAAAACTGAAAAGCTTCAAAGCAAGCAAACTAAGAAAGACAAAAGAAGACATAAATTACTAACAGCAGAAATGAAAGACAAGAAATCATTACAAATCTCAAGGACAGGAAAATTAGAATATATTATAAATCACTCTATGTCTAAAATTTTGATAACATACATGAAACTGGCTAATTCCTCAAGACATAATCTGCCAAAATTCATACAAGAAGAAATGGGCAATTTATTTTATTGGTACTGGGGATAGAACTCAGGTCCTTGCACTTGCAAGGCAGGCCACCGAACCACTGAGCTAAATCCCCAGCCCTATAAATAGGCAATTTAAAAATGCTATATCTATTAAATAAATTAGATTTATGCTTAATGACTTCCAAACAAAAATCACTAAATCCAGCTGGCTTCATTGGTGAATTCTACATAACATATAAAGAAGCATAATAGTGACTTTTACAGTCCCTTTCAGAGGATAGAAGTAGAGAGAATACTTCCTAATTCATTCTATAAAGCCAGCATTATCTTAATACCAAACCAGACAAAGTACAAAAGAAAACTACAAACCAATATCTTTCAAGAAAATATATGCAAAAATCCTCAACAAAATCTTTATCAAATTGAATCCAATTTATAAATCCAATGTATAAAAAGAATTATATATCATGACCGAGTGGGATTTATCCCAGGTATACAATGCTGCTTCAACATTCAAAAATCAATCAGTATAAGCCATACCATTGGTAGCTGTGCACACATCCTGGGGAGCAGCTCTATGGACCAGAGTGGCATGGCTACAGGCAGATGCCAGCCAGCACCCCACCCCAACCCCAGAGGTGCAGGCACATGTGCCCAAGCCACAGCCTGCCTAGAAAAGAGTTATACAGGGCACAACCTTCATCCAGAGTTCTGCCATATTATCCAAAAGTGTGCACATATCCCAGGTAGCAGCTGTGTGGACAAGAGTGGCATGGCTGCATGTGGATCCCAGCCAGGGTCCTTCCCCAACCCGAGATATGTAGGCACACGTGCTCAAGACACAGGCACTCCTAGAAAAGAGCTGCACAGGTGCTCAAACTTCATCCAGAGACCCACCATACCATTGGCAACAGGCAAGGCCCTACCTGGAAAAGAACTACACAGACACACAAGCAACAGGCACAAGATTTCCTGGATACCATTGATAAGTGCCTGGAGACCCTAGCCAGAAGCCTAAACAGACAACAGGAACTGGGATACACAGCCCCCAGCCAACCCCCCCCCAGACAACAGCTACATAAGGACCCCAGCAAGAGCACGCAAAAATACCATCCCAAATATGCACAGGACCCAGCCAGAATTCTGCCCAGACAACAGGTCAGCTAAGAGATCCAGGTCACCTTTCTAAACCCAGGAATTGGTATACTGGGGAACAGCAGAATGAAGACTGATGGGTGGCTTGCTGAGAACTGAAGACCACTGGCTAAGCAAAAAGTTGCTTCAACAAAGGCACAGCAGTCTGCATCTGTTTAAATGAGAAGACATATAAAAAACGTCACAAAGCCAGACTTCTAGATCACCTAAGGCAACCCCAAAAGGAAACAAAATGGAACAATCTGATACTCAACAACCTGGACTCCCTGAACTGGCAACAAAAGTTGTCCTGGAAAAAATGAAATCTGAAATAATTTCTCAGATAACAGCAGATACCGTGCCCATAGGACAAGACATGGTTAATAAATCTAGAACTGACAGAGATTAAAAATAAATAAATAAAGGAGCTGAGAAATATGATGGAATCACAACATAAAAAAATAAATGGAATCCATAAAACAGATGCAAACAGATGTCCAGAAGATTACAAACTCCATTGAAAGTTTACACAGCACAATGAGCCAATGTAAGGACAGAATTTCAGACATAGAAGATAGGATTGCAATTAGTGACCAGGAAAAAAAAAAATCTCTTTAAAATAGTAAAGAGCCATGAGAGATCAAACTAGCAGCTACTAGATGATTCAAAGAAGAATAACATAAGACTGAGCAGAGTCAATGAAGAAACAGGAGAGAGTACAGATGATGTAAAATAACTGTTCACAGAAGTAATGGCAGAAAACTTCCCAAATAGGGGAACGAACTTGACATAAAGATAAATGAGGCCTATAAAACTTCAACTAGCTGTGATCAAAGAAAAAAAAATTCTACATATAGGCACATAATAGTTAAGATTCCAGAAACCTAACAGAACAAAGTTCTACAAGCAGTCAGAGAATAGAAACAAATCACATACAAAGAAAAGCCCATCAGAATCACAGTACACTTCTCATTACTAGAGACATTTATAGATAAATGGATGCACATTGAGGCAATACTCTTAAGTGAAATAAATAGGATGCATATGTGTAAATAGTTTCTTTAGTGTGAGAAGCTGAAAGTGTAAATAAGGACTAAGAGGTATAGTAGGTAATGAGAAATAGGAAGAAAAGGTGCAAAGAGGAAGGGAAAGTGGGAAGAGTAGGAGACAAGAAGGATAGGAATGGAATTAATATGAGAAAAAGAAAAAAATAGAAACAAAGTCTTTATAGATAGGGAGGGTGGAGGTGTTGAAAGGAAGGCAGGGGGGAATGGGGATAAAATAAGAACCAAAATGGATTATGTAGTGTTGAAAATTTCCAATGATGGATGTCATTACATTGTATACCTTAAATGTACCAATAAAATAAATTCATTTAAAAAATCCATCAGTATAATCCATTATATCAACATATTATTGAAGACAAGTCACATAATCATATCACTATATCCAGAAAAAGAATTTGACAAAATCTAATATACCCATTTATTATCAAATATTCTTACCAACAGGGAATAAAGAGGGAATTAAAGAATGACTACAAAGTACCTAAAGTTAATCAGCTTATGTCACTGATCAAGAGTAAAAACCCAAAAGCTTTTTTGCTAAGACCAGAAAGAAGTCAAGGTTCCCTCTCATTATTCCTTTCTAAAATCATAGTGGAAATCGGCTAATACAATAAGACAAATAAAGGAAATAAAAGATGTATAGATAGGGAAGGAAGAAATGTAATTGTTTTTGTAGATGATATGACTGTCTTTGAAGAAACTAAAATAATTGACAAAATACCACTTAAATTAATAAACCATTATATCAAAATTGGAGCATACAAATCAATCTCTACAAAGTCAATAGCTTTCTTATATACTAAAAATGAAAAAGAAGTGAAATTTAAAAATCACAAAGATATTACCACCCTCATAAAGAAATACTTAGGCATAAATCTAAGAATACTTGTATAAGATTTCTAGGAGTAAAACTAAAAAATGTCAATGAAAGAAATCGAATTCCTGGTGGGTGCCATTGCTGCTGATCTAGCACCAGGCATGTGAGTTTTGGGAAAATGGCTGGCTTGGACTTGAGATCTCCCTCTGCCAGCCAGGGCCCAGTCTACGGGTCTATGGGTAGCCATGCCTTTCCCTGGAGGTGCCATTGCTGCTGATCTAGCACCAGAGTGGCACCCGTGGGTGCCACTGAGCACCACACACACACACACACACCCCGCTCTCAGATCCCCTGATTGTACCAGTCCGCAGAGGCATGGTTGGCTATAAAGGGTGGTGATTAATCCTATTGTGTTCCTGATTGTATCGATTGGGATAAAGGATAGAGATTGACTTAAATAGTTATTTTCTCTATTATGAAAATGAGAATGTCTATTAGTCATTAGAGAATCAACGGCTGGTTGCAACGAAATCAGGAAGATTTAATGACCCAGAGATTGAATCAAGGACAACCCAACAGCAAAAATAAAGAAGAGAAAACACTTAAGCAAGCCACAAAGACAGACTTCCAGTCCACCAAAGGCAAACAGTAGGGCAAAGGAGGATGTAAAGTCTGATAGTGAATCTCCACGACACTCAGAACTCACAGCAGAGGAAGTAAAAAAACTGACCAATCAAACTCTAGAAAAATTCAAAACAGA
This sequence comes from Fukomys damarensis, assembly GCF_012274545.1. Taxonomy (NCBI): domain Eukaryota; kingdom Metazoa; phylum Chordata; class Mammalia; order Rodentia; family Bathyergidae; genus Fukomys; species Fukomys damarensis. The sequence goes on from NW_022900931.1 coordinate 51,378,072, forward strand.
AATAATTTCCCAGATAACCATAGAGATGGTGAGCAAAATTAAAGACAAGAATCGAGACTCTAGAGCAGAAACTGACAAAAAAAAAAAATAGATGACCCCAGGAACATAATAGAAACCATGAAGGCCCAGGAAAGAAAGAAATGGAAACAATGAATGCACAACATAGTAAAGAAATGGAATATAAAAAAAAAAGAAAAAGAAAAAAGAAATGGAATCCATTAAACAGATTCAAACAGATATCCAGGAGATTAAAAACTCTATTGAAGTGTACACAACAGAATGAAAGAATGAGAAGATAGAATCTCAGATATAGAAGCTAGGATCGCAGACAGTGACCATGAAAAGAGAGGTCTCTTGAAAACAGTAAGGGATCATGAGAAATTGATCCAACAACTCCCAGATGATGCAAAGAAGAATAACATGAGATTGATAGGAATCCATGATGTAGCAGGAGAAAATGCAAATACCTTAAAAAAGCTGTTCACAGAATTAATGACAGAAAACTTCCCAAACAGAGGGGAAGAATTTGACATACAGATAAGTGAGTCAAATAGGACTCCAACTACTCATGATAAAAAAAAAAAACTACACCTAGGCATATAATAATAAAGATCCCAGAAACCCAACAGAAGAACAAAACACTACAAGCAGTAAGAGAAAAGAAACAAATCACGTGCAAAGGAAAGCCCAGCAGAATCACAGCAGACATTTCAACACAAACCCTCAGGTCAAGGAGAGCCTGGAGTGAGGTATTTCAAGCCCTAAAAGAAAAAAACCTCCAACCAAGACTGATGTATTCTGCAAAACTCTCTTTCAAAATGGATGGGGAAATAAGATACTTCCATGACAAAGAACATGTGAGAAACTTCATGAAAACTAAACCAGCACTACAAGGAATTTTAAAGAATATCCTAGAAAAAGACAATGAAGATCACAACACCATGAGGTCCAACAGAGCAAATCAAATAAGTGAGGCAAGAAACTAAAAGGAGAGGGTGAAAAATTAAAGAGTCAACAAAAGGACAATAATAAGTCAGTACATATCGTTCATAACCATCAATGTCAATGGCCTCAGTACACCAATCAAGAGAAATAGACTGGCAGAATAGATTAAGAAGCAAAATCCAACAATTTGTTGTATACAAGAAACACATCTAGTGCAAAAGGAAGCCCATAGACTGAAAGCAAAAGCGTGGAAAACAATTCTCCAAGTGACAGGAGTCCAGAAAAAAGCAGGGGCAACAATCTTATTCTCAGACAAAGTAAATTTCCAACCAAAATTAATTAAGAGAGACAAAGAAGGTGACTACATCCTTGTAAAGGGAACAATTCAAGAGGGAGAGATGACAATAATAAACATATATGCACCACGTATAAATGCCCACAACTATGTAAAGCAGATATTAAGTAACATGAAAAACCAAATAAGCACTAATACAATTGTAGTGGAGGATCTAAATACCGCACTACCACAAATAGACAGATCATTTAGACATAAAATCAACCAGGAAATACTAGAACTGAACCAAGCTTTTGAACGCATGGACTTAATAGATGTCTATAGAGTGTTCCACCCCTAAAAATCAGAATATACATTCTCTTCAGTTGCACATGGGTCATTCTCCAAGATAGATCACTTAGTAGCTCACAGAACAAGTTTGAATAAATACAAAAGAATTGAAGTTATTCCCTGTATATTATCAGATCACAGTGCAATGAAGCTGGAGATCAATAGCGTAAGAAACCGTAGGAACTTCACAAACACATGGAAATTGAACAACACTCTCCTGAACAATCAATGGATCACAGAGGGAATTAAAGAAAAAAATCAGACAGTCTTTGCAAATAAATGAAAATGCCAAAACAACATACAGGAATCTATGGGACACAATGAAAGAAGTTCTACCTGGAAAATTCATAGCGCTGAATGCCCACACTAGGAAAACAGATCAACCTCAAATAAACAACTTAATGATGAATCTTAGACTATTATAAAAACAAGAGCAAGAAAAACCCAAAGCTCAAACATCAGACAGTCTTTGCAAATAAATGAAAATGCCAAAACAACATACAGGAATCTATGGGACACAATGAAAGAAGTTCTACCTGGAAAATTCATAGCGCTGAATGCCCACACTAGGAAAACAGATCAACCTCAAATAAACAACTTAATGATGAATCTTAGACTATTATAAAAACAAGAGCAAGAAAAACCCAAAGCTCAAACAAGAGAGAAAATTATAAAGATTAGAGCAAAAATCAATGCAATGGAAACTAAGAAAATGATATAAAAAAATAAATGAATCGAAGAGTTGGTTTTTTGAAAGAATTAATAAAATTGATAAACCCTTAGCAAATCTTATCAAAAAAGGAAAGAAAAGACTCAGATCCATTCAATCAGGAATGAAAGAGGTAAAGTCACAACAGATCCAACAGAAATAAAGAGGATCATTAATATCTACTTTGAGAACCTGTACTCTAATAAAATGGAAAACACAGAAGAAATGGACAGATTTTTAGATACTTATGAATTACCAAAGTTGAATGAAGAAGATAAAAATTTCAAACACCCCAATTACAATGAGTGAAATTGATTTTTGTTTGTTTGTTTTGGTACCAAACTCATCTTTGACAAAAGAGCTGACCATCCCCACTGGAGGAAAGATAGCCTCTTTAATGAATGGTGTGGGAAAAACTGGATCTCAAACTGCCAAAGACTAAAACTAGACCCTTATCTTTCACCATGCACTACATTAAAATGCAAGTGGATTAAAGATCTAAATAGTAAAACAGAAACACTAAACTTGCTGGAAGATAAGTTAGGCAGAACTCTTGAAGAAGACATTGGCATAGGAGAAGATTTTATGAACAAATCCTCAGTAGCACTGGGACTAGCAGAAAGAATCAACAAGTGGGATCTCATCTTATTGAAAAGCTTCTTCCCTACCCAAGAAGCCGTCAACAGAACTAAGAGACAACCTACAATGTGGGAAAAAAATTTTACCAGCTGCTCCTCAGACAAAGGACTATTATCTAGAATACATAAAGAACTTAAAACAATCAGATCCCCCAAATATAAAGACCTGATTCAAAAATGGGCATCTGAAATGAACAGACATTTCTCAGACAAAGAAGTAAAAGTAGCAAGTAAATATATGAAAAAATATTCCACATCACTGGTCATTCGAGAGATGCAGATGAAAACAACACGGAGATTCCACCTCACCCCAGAAAGAATGGATGTTATCAAGAAATCACACAATAACAAATGTTTGCAGGGTTGTGGGGAGAAAGGAACACTTCTCCATTGTTGGTGGGAGTGCAGACTGGTGCAACCACTATGGAAATCAATATGGAGATACCTCAAAGAGCTGGGATTAGAGGTTCCATTTGAACCAGGCATCCCTCTGCTGGGTATCTTTCCAAAAGAATTAAAAGAATCATACTACAGTGATATATGCACACCAATGTTTGTAGTGGCACGGTTTGTAATAGCTAAAACTTGGAAACAGCCCATTTGCCCATCAGTTGGAAAATGGATAAAGAAGATGTGGTTTTTCTATAAAATGGAATACTACTCAGCCATAAAGAATGAGAAATTAGATTCATTCATAGGAAAATGGATACATATTGAGAATATACTCAAGTGAAATAAATAAGTCACACATGTGTAAATACCAAATACTTTCTCTGGTGTGAAAAACTATAATAGTACACAAAATCCTAATGTGATAATTAATAATGTGAAATAGGAAGAAAAGGGCTATACGTGTAGGCAAAGTGGGAAGGGTAAGGGAAAGGGACTAAGGGAAAAGAAAAACATATGAGAAAATGGAAATAAAGTGTTTGTAAATGGGGAGGGGGAAAAAGTGGTGAAGGGAGGGCAGGGACAAGGGGGAAAAATGAAAACCAAGACCTATTATGTACAGGTACAGGATCCCAGTAATGAATGTAACTGTACTGTATACCTAGATTGTAGCAATAAACTCAATAAAAAGAAAAAAATCAAATTCCCAAATATATGTAAAGATATTCCTTACTTATTATTGTCAAGATGTCCGTTCTTCATAAATAGATCAGTGGAACAGATCGCAGCAAAAAGATTCACATAAATATAATGAATAGGTCTTTGACAAAAGAGCAAAGATTATACAATGGAACACAGACAGTGAACATCCTGGGTTGGTGGGGGGTGGGGGACAAAAAAGAAGAGAAAGAAAAGAAGAAAGGAATCTAAGCAAAGACTTTACACTCTTTACAAATATTGAATCATAGACCTAAATGTAAAATGCAAAACTATAAATCTCAAAGAAGATAACATGAAAGAAAATCTTGATAAATTTGGATTTGGTAATTGCTTTTTAGGTAACTATCAAAGGTACCAAATATGAAAGAAAGAAATAATAGCCGGTGCTTCATTAAAATCAAAAACTCTTCAAAAGGCATTGTCAAGAGAATGAAAAGCTAAGCTATAGCATGGGACAAAATATTTTCAGAAGACATATCTGATAAAGGAATGTAATCCAAAATACACAAAACCCTTTTAAAACTCAACAATAAAAATGTACAACTCAATTAATAAATACTAAATAAAACTCTTGAACATATATGTCACAAAAAAGATATGTGAATTGGAAATAAACATGAAAAGATGCTCAATATCATATCTCTTTAAAGAAGTGTAAATTTAAACAACAAAAATGACCCTACATGCCTAATAGAAAAGACAAAATTCAAACTACCACTATCATGAAATGTTGGTGAGGATGTGAAGCAACAGGAACATTTATTTATTTCTGATGGGAATACCAAATGGCATAGCCACTTTGGAAAAGTTTAGCAGTTTCTTACAAAACTAAACATATTTTTATCAGCCACTGCAACCTTTGAAATTTACCTAAGTGAACTGAAAATTTATATCCACACAAATGTTTATAGTAGCTTTCAGCATAATTTCCAAGATATAGAAAACAATATGTCCCAAAGTAGATGAATGGAGAAAAATACAGTAAATCCAGACAATGGAATATTATTCAGTACTTACTAGAGTGAAACGAACCTGCCAAAGAGAACACAGTGCAGAAGCTCCAGGGCAATGGTCCGGACAATCATTTTTTGGGTATGACCCCCCAAAACACAGGCAACAGGAACAAAATTAGAAAATTGAGATCATGTTAAACTACAAGAAGTGCTACATACACAGGCAAAGAAACAGTAGAATGAAGAGACAACCTATGAAAAGGGAGAAAATATTTGGAATCCATACATCTTGATAAGAATATTTAATATTCAAAATATATAAGGGCCTCAGAAAACTCAATAACAAAACAAAAAAGGTATGTAAAGTATCTGAATAGATACTTCTCAAAAGAAGACACAAAGGTATATGAAACATACATTAAAATTAAGCATTAAGGAAATGCCAATGAAAACCACAATGATATATGTTACTTCATGCCTATTAGAATGGCTATTTTTACAAAGACAAAAGATTAGTGCTCAGGAAGATGTAGAGAAAATGGAATCCTTACATGATACTGGTGTAAATGTAAATTAGAACAGCTATTATGGAAAATCCTATGAAAGTTTCTCAAAAATTAAAAAAGGAACTATCACATGATCTAGTGATCCCACGTCTGAATATATATCCAAAGGAATTAAAGTAAGTATATCAAAGAGATATACGCATTCTGATGTTCAATGCAGCATTATTTAAAATAGCTAAGGTGTGGAATCAACCTTTGTCCATCAAAGGCTGAACAGATTTTTAAAAATTAGTACATACTTATATAGAGAGAAATATTAAGCTTTTCAGAGAAGATCTTGCCATTTGCAACAGCATAGAACAATAGACATTATGTTAAGTAAAATAAGCCGGGAAAAGAAAGTCAAACACCACACAATCTTACCATATATATATAATTATATTATATTTAACATATAATAGTAAAAAGTCAAAACTTATAGAATATAGCTTATATATAATATATATATTGTATTTAATATATAATAGTAAAAAGTCAAAACTTATAGAAGAATAGAGTTGACTAGAAGATCTTGGTAATGTATGGTGGGAGAAGACAGAAATGGTGGTGGTTATAGGAAACAAAGTTTTGATTAGAAAGGATGCACACATTCAGGAGATCAATGCACTGTGACCGTAGTCAACAATATTACAAATATGAAAAATGCCTACAGAACAAATCTTAAATGTTCTCACAAAAAGGTATGCGGGTGATGAATCTGTTACTGAGCCTGACTGAACCATATCAAATGTGCACATACATAAACATCTTATGTTGTACTTAGTAAATATAGATAATTTTATTTAATAAACCTTAATGAAAAAAAAACTAAAAAGCAAAACAACAAGCTATCAAACCATGAGAAACCATGGACGAAACTTGAATTCATGCTCATAAGTGAAAGAAGCCAACGTGAAAGGGCTCCTTGTAGTGCAATTTTATCTCTAAGACATCCTGAGAATGACAAACTCTGAATAGAGTCAAATAATCATGGGTGGCAAGTGTTGAGAAGGAAAGAAAGGATGAAGAGGCAGCAAAGTGTTTTAAGGAAATGACTTTGAAGCTGCGGTGGCAGGAAACATTTCTCTAAACTCAGAAATGCCACACCAAGATTGAACCCCAACGTAAACTATGGATTTGGGGTGATGATGAAGTAAAGTGTAGGTTCTACAAGGTAAGGAAAGTTAGCTCTTGTGGTACATGACTATAATCCTAGAATTCTGGGAGACTGAGGCTGGAGGATTGTGTTCAGGCCCACCCTGAGAAATTCAGCAGCTTTGCAAGACTCTATCTGAAAATTAAAAAAAAAATTTAAAAAGGGTCTGGAAACTGGAGACTGGATAAATAAGTTGTGGTTCTTCTATAAAATGGAGTACAACTCAGCCATAAACAATGAGAAACTATGGACAATTATAGCTGAATGGATGCACATTGAGGCCATATTCTTATATGAAATGAATAGAACACACATATGTAAATATGGAGTAGTTTCTCTGGTGTGAAAAACTAAAAGTGTAAATAGGGTTCATATTGTGTGATTGACAATGTGAAATAGGATAAAAAGGGCTAAAGTAGTAGGAGAAGTGGGAAGGGTAGGGGTAAGGAAAGAAGGGGAAAAATATGAGAAAAGGAAAAAATGGAAACAAAGTCTTTATAAATAGGGAAAGGTGGAGGGGTTGAAGGGAGGGCAGGGAAATAGGAAAAAATACAAACCAAGATACGTCATGTAAAGGTACAAGATCCCAATGATGAATGTAATTGTACTGTATACCTAAAAAGTACCAATAAACTTAATGGGAAAAAAAAGGTCTGGAAATGCAGCTGAATATCAAGGTCCTTGATTTCCTTGGTTTGATTCCAAGTAGAGTTTTTAAAAAAGGCGCATGTGCAGGATGCTGCTATTAGGGGAGACTGGGTATTATGCAGGGGAGTGAGTAATATGGAAAATCTGTGTACCTTCTGCTTAATTCTGATGCAAACTAAAAACTGCTGCAAAAATAAAATCTATTTTAAAATACATGTTCTAAACCCACAATGAAATAGCATTACAAGTCCACTGAAATGACCAAAATAAAATGGATTTTAGAAAGTACAGGAAGCCAGCTTCTTCCTGTACTGCTAGTGAGTGCATAAACCAGTACAACTACTTAGAAAAATATTTAGTGATTTCTCCTTTTTTCTTTCTTTCTTCTTTTCTTTTTTACTAGGCAAGGGCTTCACCACTCAGCTACATTTCCACCCCTCTTTTAATTTTTCTTTTGAGACAGGGTTGTGCTAATTGCCCGGTCTGGCCTAAGACTTGCAATCCTCCTGCCTCAGGCCCCCAAGAAGCCGAGATCACAGGAGCATGCCACCATGTCTGGCATTTATCAGTTTCCTAAAATGTGAAATATACATCCACCCCATCACCCAGCAAATACATTTCCATTTATATATACAAGAAAAGGGAAAATATATTTCCAAAAAGCTTTTTGTAAGAATGGCCATAGAAGTTTGAATCACAATTACTCAAAATTTGAAAGATTTCAGACAGTCATCACTTGGTGGATAGACTGTGATGAGTTGGCATAACAGTATTGACCTAGGCGATCACAGAAATGAACCACTTGCACTACAATATGATTCTCAAAAATGTATTGAATGAAAGAATCAGACAGTATCACTCGTGCTGTGTGATGTCATTTTTATGAAGCTATAGAATATGCAAAATGTGAAGGGATTATTTGGGAAGGTCCCTAAGGGCACATTCTGGAGCGCAGGTAAATATTTTGTTGCACTGTGCAGGTGTCAAAATCAATTAGATGGTACGCTTGACCTGTGTCAGTGTGTAAATTATGCCTCAGTTTTGTTTTGTTTTGTTTTGTTTTTTAGTTTATTGGTACATTTCAGGTACACAGTACAGTTACGTTCATCATTGGGATCTTGCACCTTTACATGACAGGTCTTGGTTCTTATTTTTTCCCCATTCCCCTGCCCTCCCTTCTCCCCCTCCACCCTTCCCTGTTTACAAAGACACTGTTTCCATATTTTTCCTTTTCTCGTATTTTTTCTTTTGCCTTCTTACTTTTCCCTTACGCCTCCCATGCCCCTACTCTTTTAGACCTTTTCTTCCTATAACACACTGTCAAGTATACATTTTGATTCTTATTTACATTTTTAGTTTTTCATACCAAAAAAACTATTCAGTATTCACACATCCATGTCTATTAATTTCACTTGAAAGCACAGCCTCCGTTTTAAAAGGGCATGGATTCTGGTGGTGACTCTTTCCCATGAGCACAGACTGGTCTCTGGCCATCTGATCTCTCTGGGCACAAAACATTAAAAAAGGAAGTTCAAGGTTTGGATACTAACCAGCAAAACACATCTGAAGTTATTAAATTCCTGGCACAACTCAAAACCAAGAATAAAGGAAAAGGAGAGTGTGTTCTTTCTTAATGTCCTTCTCTGGTGCTGCTGAACTTATTTTTTCTTTTTTTTTTTTTTTTT
>NW_022900931.1:51394918-51434962 GCF_012274545.1 Fukomys damarensis
CCCCCTCTGGGGTCCTTGGGTCCTTCCTGGGTCTGTTGTCGCGCAGGCCGGGAGCTCACGCGCAGGCCGGGAGCTCACGCGCACGCCGCCGGGTGATCGCAGACAGGCAGGTAGGCAGGCAGCTGAAAAAAACCCCCTCTGGGGTCCTTGGGTCCTTCCTGGGTCTGTTGTCGCGCAGGCCGGGAGCTCCCGCGCAGGCCTGCTGAACTTATTATTAACTGTGTCCAAGACTGTACCAGGGCTGCAGTAAAGGCCAGGGAGAGAAGCCTGGGTGTGACAAGAAGAGAGTTACACAAAGGAGGAGTGAAGGTGAAAATTTCCCCACGATATTTTACCAGTGTAAACAGTGAGGCATATTTCTCCAACCTCACGCTGTGAATGAGTTCTTTGCAATGATTGATTAAGCTCTGCTTTCAAAATCAATGGAAAAGATGTCATCTTTGATGATGTAAGACAACGGTGTGGAAAGAATACAAGATCATCCTTCTTCCCATTGAGAGGGGAGGCTGTACACACCCCAGAAATGACATGAGGCTCTCATGAGAGCCACTCATCCCCTAAAACTTATTTAAGTCGAGTGCTGTTCACCAGCCTGTTGCGTCCTCCAACCAGGGACTGCAACTGTTGGAGTCTTGCTGATAGGAATTGTTTGCCTCACTGGGCTGCCAACACATATATTCTGTATTTCTAATATATAAAACAAACTTGATAAGATGGACGACACTGTTCCTGGATTCCCCTCCCGGTGACATTGCCAGCATTAAGTGGGGGCTGTTCTCTTGGACGGAGCTGTGCCACCCCCACTTGCTTCTGGCCCCCAGCTGACCCATTTTCCCCCTTTATGAGTTTTTGAGTCTGCAGTTCAAAGTCTCCTTTAAATTGTAGCCATTTGACCTTCTTCGCTTCCAAGAGAGCAGGAGAAAATTTCCCATTGGCAATAAAACAACATTTCACATAAATTGCAAAAATTAAACTGCAGAGCCAATTACTGCCTGAGCTGCTCACACACTGTTCCTAGGTACGTCCAGGAATAGGTTGTGACCTTGAGAAATTGCCTGCTCCTCTCTGGGTCTCAATTTTCTGACCTGTAAGATAAAGAAATAAACTTCACCATCTTTTAGAGCTCACACCTCTGTGATAAAATACCTAACCCTAACTACCTTGGTAGAGACAGCCCCTCAGCAGCTGGGAGGTGCTTGTGTAAGGTATGACCTATTTCTTCATTTAACTCATTCAGAAAAGCACAGGTTCATACAGCTTTCCTTCAGGGCCCACCTGGCATGCAGAGGACCACTGAGAGTGGTCAGCACTTAAGAATACTGAACTCCTGATGTGGCTCAAAATGAAGCATGAAGAGGGAGCGGGTAGCCCGTATTCTGCCTGCAGATCTACTCCGCCTCTTGGTGTGCCACAGGCTGCCCCAGGCCCTATCCACTTAGCAGGAGGGACCCCAAGCATCCAACACAGACTTAAACATCAAGATCCTGTTGAGCACACGCATGGCAATTCCCCAAATGTGTTCATTAATACTCAGTTACAAGTGAAGTCAAAGAAAAGATTAGATGCACAGCTAAAAATCTCTGGACAAAAGTGCCACGGGGTTATTTGTGGACAAGTCAGAGACAGTCTCAGGAGGCTGATTCTTCCATCAAATATCAGAATGTAGATCTGGCTCACCAAGCACCCCATGTGCTTAAAGATAGTCCCATTATCAATTTATATTGATTTAAGATGAAATATATATTCCTTATGTAAGAAGTGTGTGTAATACATGTTTAACAATTAATAGACTTTACATACTAAGTACTTTACAAATGCAGGCTATTATCTTCAATGCACATAAAGCCCCACTTTAAATATGAGGAAAACTGAGGCTCAGAAAGATGAAGAAAGCTGGCCAAGATCAGATAAGTACGATGGGCAAAATCCTAGTGGTGCCGGGTTTGCAGCTCAGCTAGCCTGGTTCCAATGCTTTGATTCCACAGCCAGTGTTTGGTGCCATTACATCATCCTTCCTCACATGGTGCACAAGAATTAAGAGACTTCCTTGAGTCTTACTAAATCAACAGATAACCTTTCTGTCTATATGCAGAGGACACGAGCATTCAAAAGTTCCTTTTATTTGACGTGAGGCATCCAGATGCATCTGTGCCCTCGATAAGAGTGAGACACAAGTAGAGAAAACACTGAGGAACCACATATGCAGAGCACTGTGTGATCACTCCACCCTTCAGACCCAAGATTTCATGGTTTCTGTGAACATCTCAGACATGGAAGGACTTGCACGCAGAGAACTTTTCTTCTTCGTCTTTTTAGGAGCTGTTGACAAAATAGCCAATGAGAACAGAGACAAATACTGAGACCCTACTGTGCAAAAATCACAGGGCTAAATACTCTCAAGGGTCAATTCTTGCAGCCACTCGATGGGGTTGTAACTTAACTTGGGCTATAAATGAGAAATTCTAAACCAAGGAGTCTGATGGAAAGCTCCAGCCCCAGCAGAAGCCAGCGGTCTGATTAAGTTGGCTCCAAGCTCAGGTTGAACTCAGGTAAAACAATTCCCCTTGCTTTAGAAGAAAACCAATAACAACATACTGAACCCCCTGTATGCAGAAGCCCTCCTCCCTGACAGCTTCACTGCTCCCTCCCAGTAAATCTCCTAAATCTCTAGAGACCATTCCCAACTTCTTCTCCTCAGTGGTGCACTTCGTCCTCCTCTGTCAGACAGAAAATCTTTTGACTACCCTGCACAGCTCCTTAGATGCATGTCCAGCCCAGAAACAACCACAGGCTAGTTCTGTTCTGTTGGCTTTATGTCCAGTGGAAACTGGAACTCTGTGTGAGCTCATGTCTGCATCCCAGCATTAACAGAGAACTCTAAGCAGCCTATTATGTGCCTCATCCCCAGAAACAAGTCTGCTAGCCTCTGGCTCTTCTCCCATCCACTTGACTGTGGTCTCCCTCCACAGGCTCCACGGCCCTGTAGGCTGTGTCCTTCTGCTCTTTCAGCCTCTCACCTGAGCTTATAATAGACTCTCCAGTTCTACTCTCTCAGTTCTACTCTTGCAGCAGCTTTGCTAGATCAGGCCATGTTTCCTCCCACCAGGCTATGGAAATGGCTTTTTTTTTTCTTCTTTGTACTAGGGATTGAACTCAGGTCCTTGCGCTTACGAGGCAGTCACCAGAACCACTGAGCTAATCCCTGGCCCTGGAAATGGCTTTTGAATCAGCCTTCCTGTACCCTCTTCCAGGCCTGGTCATATGGATTTTTGCTCAGGCGCTGTTAGTACCTTTTTAGTGGTATTAACGAAGTTCAATCAGTTGATCTGGGCCTCTGAGGATGCTGAGGCAGGGCCTGAGCTCAGATGCCTTCAAAGCCTTCCTCCCACTAGCTCCTGAACACATGTCTCATCATGCCCCATACTTCTCACTTCCCACTTCCCAACTCCTGCTCACATGCAGCCCCTTTCTGTCTACTGGTTTCTAGGAGTGACCACCCATGCCAGTCTTTGCATCTAAGACAGCTCCTCCTAGCGCAGGGTCTCCACCACCTCTGCAGACCACAAATAGCATCTACCCTTCTGAGAGGCTGGATCAGCCTCTGATTAGCACGGGCAGATGTAGCGAACAAAGGAAAAGACAGCTCCACTCAGAAGGAAAGCAAATAAAGGAAGGCAAGAGGCATGTGAGCTCAAAATTTCAGCCAGAGACCAGAACCACAACACAGACACAGGGGTAAGTGGGAAAAACTCCAATCAGTGGACTCTCCGACCCCAAGACTCCATATGGATTTCTTACTGACCATTCGTAGGACAGGCACTTGAATCAAATTTGATTTAAACCATTTTCCCAGAATTAAACATGGACTCTCTCTTCAGTTTCACAATTTGAGTTTTCACTTTATCTCTCTTAGAAAGATTTTTGTGTCAGTCCATATTAACACACAATTCAGCTGATTCAAGTACAATTAGAGAGTAAGCTGCATGAGGTGAGGGCTCTCTTTCATGAGTTTTTTTTTTTCCTTTCCTGCCTCCAACACACATATATGGTCTTGTTCCTAGCCAAAAAAGCTCAACCAGAGCCAAGACAAGTATGCAGGCACTGATAGGCATGGAATTTCACCCACCAAGATATATAAGGCCGTATTTCTCTGGAGTGGGGTTGTTAGTAACAGCTGGATACTGTACCTCTCCTAGAGAAACAGGTAGGAAAGTTAGTTATAAACTAACAGTCTCCTCTGCAGAGTCATCCAAGCCAGTGCTTCTGCTTGGTACAATACAAAGCCAGATGCTTCCCACGGGCAGCCACACACCCACCCAACTCTCAGGCTGCCTCTGCCATGTGGATTCCAAATAATCAATACTCAGAGCCTTCAGAGAGATAAGAACACAGTTACACACACACACACACAGCACATGTTTTCAAAGCAGTTGTATATGTGTGTGCATCCACGCACACAACTACACTCTCTCAATGAGCTGGCCAGCCATACAGAGCACTTAGTCACACATAGCCTGCAAGAAACAGACTCAGAGAACGTAGGAGACAGTGGTGTTTTGCACATGAGCTGATAGCATTGGGCCTATCAGAAACTTGGGTCATGATACTTACATGAGTGTGTGTTGATATGAGTCCAAAGATCAAATCTTTGTCCTTCTCTGTGACCACAACCAATTAGCCAACCTCCCCACATCTCAGGTTCTTCATCTTTCACAGATGGGGCTAACAAAAATTGTCTCATAACTTACGGTTGAGATTAAATGATGATACGGTCAGTGAAAAACACTTAGGTTTCTCATAATGTTACTTCAGGACTATTAATTGAATGCTTCAGTAATGAAGAGTCATTACAGAGCTAGACGATGTTACAGAAAGAGGTAGTGAATCTGTATCTATTCTGATGGGCAGAGCATGCCATCTTGCAGTTAGATGTCTTTTTTGGGTTTCATCTTGATAAATGCCCCCCGAGGTGTTAGAATGTTGGCAAAACAATAGCGTAACTCTCATGGGAATTTGTAAAGCTTCTTCCCTGAGATAGTGTTTTGTCATTTCTTCTCACATTTCATTGGCCTGTGCAAGTCAGGCCATGGGGAGCCTCCATAACCCATTCTTTATGGTTCAAATTTGGTCTGACAATCCCAGATGGGCTCAACTGTGTCTTGATGATATAAAGATCCTGAAATTAAATTATGTGAAAGAGAGGAAGTATTAACGAGAAGGGATCGTTTCAGCATAGCTCATGGCTAATACTAAGAGACTCCCAGATCCCATCCCTTGCCCACTGTTTGTGTTTTGGGGACCCCTCAGTTGATAGAAGGATGTCAAGTAAGCTATATCAGTCTTTTTTGATTGTTTATATTATCAGCACAGATGCGAAAACATGACTGTCCTGAAAAATCTTCAATTTTTCATGAGCATGTCTTCATTCTTTGATTTTTCAAGTTATTCTTTTTAAAAATTCCTTTGCCCATCAGTTGGAAACTGGATAAAGAATTTGTGGTTTTTCTATAAAATGGAATACTACTCAGCCATAAAGAATGAGAAATTAGATTCATTCATAGGAAAATGGATACATATTGAGGATATACTCCTAAGTGAAATAAATAAGTCACACATGTGTAAATACCAAATAGTTTCTCTGGTGTGAATATACTGCAATCATATATAAGATCCTAATGAGATAATTGACAATGTGAAATAGGAAGAAAGGGGCTAAAGGTGTAGGGAAAGTGGGAAGGGTAGGGAAAAGGTAATAAGAAAAAGGAAAAAAAGAAGAAATTGAAAAAATGGAAATAAAATGTTTGTAAATGGGGAGAGGAGAAAGGGGTTGAAGGGAGGGCAGGGACAAGGGGAAAAAATGAGAACCAAGACCTGTCATGTAAAGGCACAAGATCACAATAATGAATGTAACTGTACTGTGTACCTAAAATGTTCCAATTAACTCAATGAGGAAAAAATTTTAAAAAAAAAATATTCCTTTCTATTATTGTTGTTAATTTTCACTTCCATTATTATTTAGTATAACTCAACCAGACACTCATTTGTCAGTGGGTTGGTGTAGGATTTGAATCATTGTCCCACATCACTTTCATTAACTTCATGAAATTATTCTGAGCTGTATGCATTTTTTAGGCACAGGTTTATAACAGCCAACAAGACGCTGGAAGCAAGGTAAAGGAAAAACACTGCTATGACACCCAAGGACAGAGACAGACCAGTGTTAGGATGAAGAAGGATGCTTCAGTGGTGACTGATCTCATAAGGTCCAGAGTATCATTACATTGTAGCTTTTGAAATGAGAAACTATCAAATAATTATGTCCCCCTACACCAAAAGAGACTTGTTCTTCATAGCATTTGTAGAATTTTCAGTAAATTATCTTTCCAAGTGCTGTCTTTACATTTGTCCCTGGAGTTGATGAAGCTGCCCGTACTAATGATATTTGTGAAGAACTTACATAACGCTTGGCACATTATAAGTGTTCAAAACACGTCTTGGTTCTCATGTATTATTAGTCTCAATCAGAGGATGTAAAGTTGGTCTGAGGAGAGTTGAGTAAGAGAGAGCGTGGCTGCTACAAAGTTCCAGCCTCTCTATAAACCCTGCTCAATTCAAAGCTTACTTCCAGGTTCAAATGACAGTCCATGGTCCCAGGAAGACCATGGCTGAGAAACTTGCTGTCTCATTCGTTTCTTTAACACACACCCCATTGAATGCATGTGTCACTTCTGTAGCATAAGGGATGTGCCTGGGCTCTGGGCCTCCTGTCTGCTCTTTAGTTAGTAATTAAGTATGCACAGCTACAGATGTGTTGCGGGAAGATATCATGCACATCTTGACAAAGAACCAAAATTATTCATATAATTTATCATCCCAGCCATCTTGAATGCTAACGAGAACACTCCTTGATTAGAATTGTCAAGAAGCATTTGCACCCATGTCCTATCAGGGAGCATTTCCTCTGACAGATGCTGCCTTTCATACTAACTGCAAAGACTCCCTTGCGCTTTCTTCTTTTACAGTCTCCGGGGCCTTAGAAATGAAAAGCAATAAAACAGCTTTCCTCTCCTCCTCTTTTTCTCTGGTGAGCAGTTTCCCAAGGGGCTTTCAGATTTCTTGTTTTTGTTTTATAATCTAGGGGTAAAGAGCTATGTTATTCTTAGCTTCTTCTTTAAAACCTATTGTGAGAGCAGTACCTGTCTTCCCACCATCAGAGCCCAGGGGCCTATGCTGAGATGCAGGCTTCCCTTCAGCCTGGAAGGAAACTCAGGATTGTGAAAACCACTGGATTCAGACCAAGACCCACTGGAGGGTGATTCCACTCCAGAAAACTGGCTTGCTTGGGATTTACCTCAGACATAAAAACATGTTCTCAAATCTCATTTATGGATGGATTGGCAGATTTAGGACACTGAAGAGCTTATGCTCTGTCTTTGGTACAGAAGGGAAGAAGCAAAGAATTTGGAACATATTAGGAAGAAGAGAAATACCTCTCTGCTTTCAATTTCCAATACCTCCTCCCACCCCATTTTAGTCTGTTTTTCTGTTGCTAATAACACAGTACCACAAACTGGGTAAATTATAAAGAAAAGCAGTTTATTTAAACTCAAAGCACTGGCCCGAGCTGAAAGGCTGCACCTGGTGGTGGCCTTCTTGCTGGCAGAATCCCAAGACAGCACAGGGCATCACATGGTGAGAGTCAGAGAGGGCAGGGAAAGCTCAGCCAAACTGCCTTTTATAGCAGACCCACTCTCAAGATAACCCATTAACTCATTAATACATTAATTGCATGAATGGATTAATGAATTCATGAGGGCAGAGTCCTCATCACTTCTTAAAGGTTCCATCTGGTTCCATCTCTTGGTATCTCATAATGGGAATTAAATTTCAGCAAGAGTGTTAGAGGAGAGAAACCATATTCAAGCCATAACATACCCTCTGGGACAATATTAGTGCTTCTTCAGGATATAATAGAACTGCCTACTTATTGTTTTGTGGGCTGCCCAAGCCAGTTGTAAATCTACCCCCAACAGTAGCTTTTAATCCATAAAGATAAGTAGGGTTTTAACACAGCATTTTGTCACCATATTCAATGTTTATAAATTAATCTTCAAGTTGTATTGATTGGAAAATGCATTAAGCACAAATCTATCTAATTATCCTTGGAGTAAAGGCTTGGTTAGAGCCCATCAAAACGGCAGGGGTCAGAGAGGCCTGACACTGAATTCTGCTATGCAGAGCTCTGGCAGCAACAGTCCTTGGCACCAGATGGGACACCAGGTGGCCTGGGTAAGCTTAAGAAAATTTGCCTTGCACAGTGTTGCAAAAGGTCTGAAGAGATTAGATAGAACTGACTGCTCTCATGAGAAGCAACATCTCCCTATAGGTCCATATCATGATAATTGGTCAACTTTCTCCACAGTTCTATCCACCAGGAAGGAAAGCTTATACCAACTATACTGGATGTTTGCTTCCAAAGACTTCCTCCTCATACCTTCTCATCTCTACCAAGTGCTCTCAAGGGCAACTTCTTGTGAAGATGGAAGATGACAAGTGAACTTGATTCCCTGGAAGACGAAAGCAAGATGCAAAATCTACCAATTTCTTGTTTTTCTTTGCCACTCATACATCTTGAGATTGTGGCATTAAAGCCTTATACCTTCTTTCAGAATGTACACCAGACTTGCTGGGTAATTCTGAGTTCTGGAGTCAGAGAGATCACTGCATGCCTATGGGATACCAGGAATCATAAGCAAATCTGCATTTAAGCCCTTATGTCCCATGCTCACTAAGGTCCAGAAGCTGAACCAATGCTCTGGAGAATAAAATGAACAGGATCTGACCATAGCCACAGCTATTTTAGGGATGTCACAGAAATCTGCCTTATGGAGATAAAAAGGGCAAAGACCATATGTGGAGGGGAGGTGGAAGGGGACAAGTATGATTTGTTTTATCAAGATAGAAAAATGTTGACAAATAAATGAGCTCAATGAACACAATATTTGATGATATTTGCTCAAAGAAAAATTATGACTAGATTATTTCATAAATAATTATGTATAAAATTAACATTGCAGATTTTTATTAAAAGACACCATAAAAAGTGAAAACACAAAAATCACTAATTAGGGAAAAAGATTTCCTTATGCATAATGACACAGGATTAGTATACAATAAAAATAAAGAAATTATACAAATAAACAAAAAACTAGATAAAACAAGAAAATGTGGGCATATGACAAACAGTTTCATAGAACAGATGAAACATTAATTATGCATAAATATGTAAAAAGTACTTAACCACATGGAAATTCAAGAAAATACAATTTACTCTTACCAGATCAGACAGGCAACAATGTAAAATGTGACAATTCCAATTGCAGATAAATAAACGGAGCAATCCAAATTCTCATACACTAGTAGTGGAATGGCATATTAATATAATCCTCTTGGAAAACCAGTAGCTATTACCTAAAAAGTTAAGAATGTTCTTGCTCTCTCAGCTATCAATTCCACTCTTGAGTACATACTCTAGAGAAATGGTTCTCAGTGAGGTCCTCATCACATACTAGGCAGAGTTTTGGAAACCTGTGAAGGTCACAATGAGTAAGGCAAACTTCTGGCATTTGGTAGGTAAGACAAGAGATACTAGACACTGGGCAATCCCTGGTGAAGTCCCAAAGGTGAGTCTTTCTGCATCCCACCGTTATGTATGGGACCCCTATAATTTCTGCAGATGAACATCTGTTTATACTTCGCTGATTCTGTCATCAAATTCTGTCATTGTTTTAAGTCAAAATAAAGTTATAAAACTCAAACTAATTGTTTTCATATTTTTAACATATTGCATTTTTGAGGAATGCAACCACCTTCTAAATTAAAAGGAAGCTGTGTTTTCTGCTGTTACTGTTGTTTGAAAATTTACTAAGAATTACTCAACATTTCAGAAAATCAAGTCTCTGTTGAGAACCCAGCACACAGTATTTGGATTATCAACTCAAAACACTTATATCTGCCTGTATTTGTAACTGAAAAAGATCATTCTAAGTATACATGCAGGGTCAACCATTATTATTTCAGCCTGTAGAGCAATCGTATGCAAATTACACATTGACACAATTATCTTTTATTGTACATTACTTTTATTTCTCTTATATAGTACTCTGAGAATTACATTAATTTCTTGAGTTTCTATGAATAAGTTATTATCACACAGGCTCTAAGAATTGCATTTCAGGATAGTAAAAAGAATAGAAAATACTTGTAATAAATATGTCTTTCACTAATGCTGAAAATCATCATCCTAAGAATGTCGTTTGCATATGTACCCTGAAGCCATATACAAAAGTGTTTGCATCAACATAAATTGCAAAAAAAGTGATGATGATAATATTAATACCAATCTAACTTTAAAAAACCCAAGTCTCCATTAAGGGAAAACTGGATAAAGGTATGCATAAAGGCATGCAATGGAATACTATATAAGAATGAAATAAATGAACAGGAGCTGTCTTTGTTATGGTGGATGAACTTTAAAAGAAACAATTTTCACACAATCTAGTGTAACAGAGCCTGTACACATAGCAGAAATATTTAAATTTCAAAAACGGACATAACTTCCCTATTTAGGGATGCATGTCCTCTGATAAAGCCAGGAGGAGAATTAATTAATGGCAAATGCAAACCTCAGGGTAATGGCTACTTGGGGATAAACCCTCGGAAGGAGGGAAGAAGGGGAATGTGGTGGTATTTGGAGAGTGCCACACAGAGTAATGTTGTTTCTTAAGCTGGGTGTTAGGTTTACGCCTCCTTCTTTTCATTATTTTAAACTATATAAATAGAACCCATTTCACAATTTTAAAATGTTTAGAAATCAGAACCTCCCATCAAGACAGCCCAAGCATTTATTTAAACAACTGGAACTTTCTAAAAGCCTATGTGAACTTGTACTGGTGACTGACAGAAAGACAGATAAGATTGTTAGGCCTCTTCTGGCTTCACTACACACTCCACATGCTCACTCCTTTCTGGCGTCTGTCCTGAAACACCCGGCCAGGGAACAATGATGATACTGGAATAAGGCTCCGCATCCCAGCAGCCTCGGGGCCCTGTCCTCCCAGGACTCCATGAGAGGCAGCATCTGGGAGGCTTCTCAGCTGCCAAATAAGAGCAGATTTGACCATTGCTGAGACAATGCAGTTACTCCTTGGGAGGGTTTCAAGCAAGCTCTCTGGCCCTGCATTACCAATCCTGTCCTCCTGGTGGTCACCTGTCCATTTCTATGCCAGTACTAAAAGGTTGATGCATCTGCTGCACCCAGATTGTCAGAGAAGGGAGGATGCTCACAACAGAAGCTCCACCACTCCCTAAAAGGCTAAGACAAGGTTTGGTAAAGGAGGTGTTCTTTCTTTTTTTTAAAATTAATTAATTATATTGGTACATTTGAGATATACATATTGATCACATTCATCATAGGGAATTTGTACCTGTACATAATTCTCTAGACATTATCCCTAGCATTAGGTAAGAGAAAGAAATAAAAGGAATAAGGATATGAAAAGAAGAGTTTAAATTATCATTATTTGTGGGTGACCTAATACTCTATATAGAAGACCCCAAAAACTCCACTGAAAGAATTCTAGATGTAATAAGCAAATTCAATAGTAGAACTGGATACAAATCTAACAATCAAAAATCAATAGCATCCCTGTACATAACAAACTTACTCAGAGAGATATTAAAGAAACCATACCTTTCACAATAGCATTGAAAAAAATGAAATACTTAGGAATTAATCTAACAAAGGAAGTAAAAGAACTTTACATTGAAAGAGACAGTAGCATGAAAAAAGATATCAAAGATAATTTCAGAAAGTGGAAAGAAATCCCCTGCTCTTGGGTAGGAAGAACCAATGTAGTGAAAACAATCATTTTCCCAAAGTTGTTACACAGATTCAACACAATCCTGATCAAGATACCAATAGCAAACCTCACAGAATTAGAGAAAATAATCCTAAAATTCATTGGGAACCAGAAGAGTCCTAAAATAGCAAATGCAATTCTGGACAACAAAGACAAGGTAGGTATCATTTCATTTGAGAGACATGAGAAATTGAAAAAATGGAAACAAAGTCTTTGTAGATAGGGAGGGAGGGAGAGGTTGAAGAGAGGGCAGGGGAATGGGGAAAAAGTAAGAACCAGGATGGATTATGTAAAGGTGCAAATTTCCAACAATGAGTGTCACTATACTGTATACCCTAAATGTACCCATAAAATTAATTTTCAAAAAGAAATTGTAAAATTGACCAGATTTAGAGACTCCTGGAGAGGTACTTGGATCTGGGGGGCACTGTACTCATCAGTGGATTAATCCTCTGTGTTCACAGCTGAATGTGCTGTTAGAAGGCCCAGTGAAGGATGTGGTCCTGGGGGGACACATTTGGAGAGTGCATCTCTCCCTGGTGTCCTATGCTCTGCCTCCAGGCCTCCATGCAGTGAGCACCTTTGTTCCACCCTGCCCTTGCACCATGATGTCCTACCTTGAAGTCGGGAAACCATGGACTGAACACTCTGAAACTGTAAGCCAGAAATAAACTTCTCTTTCTTTACATTGAGTATTACATTGGATATTTTTTCCCAGCCATGCAAAAGCTGACTGACATGAGACATTTCAGTGAACGAGGAGAAAGAGAAACTGTGCACCCAGATTGAAAGCAAAAGCTAATAACAAACATTACCTTCCATGGTTCAGGCCCCTGCCTGCTTTGAGAGCACCACAGAGATGACAAATGATTCTCCCTTAAGTGCCTCCGATCCTAGCTGTGCTCAAATCCCCTGGTGTACTGCAAACTACTGGGCAGCAAATGAGGTGACTGTGTGTCCTGATCTACAGACTCATTCCTGAAAAGTGAAAGTAGTTGGAAAAACTGACTGAAGTTCTTTGAAAGAAATCACTTGCAAGAGAAGTACAGAAGGTAGAGTTGAGAGGTGATAAATTGGCAGCTTAGACACTGAGAGCAGAGCAAAGAGATCGCCTTGAATTAAAGAGTCCCGTAAAGGTTTCTTGGTAGAGCTTGAACTTGAAAGACACTGAGGTATTCCATGGATGTGGAAGGAGAGAGGTGGGGACAGGGGGATCACAGGGATAGAAAGGATGGATCAAAGGCTGTGAGAAGGCAGGTGTGAGAAGACAAGAGAGTGCAGGGGATGAGCTGCTTTGGCTGTGCTGGAGGAGCAGCAGCTGTTAAGGGCCAAATGTCAACTAAGGCCAACTCATGAGGGCCTGGAGTGTCACGAAGGAACTGGGGTATCATTTTACAGGCAAGAAGGCACTGTAACAGGTACTTCTGGGACCTGTCTCTGGTCCAGGGATAGTGCTCCTGTGTAGGATCGACTTCCCACATGGGTGGTTCAGTGGTAGGATTCTCGTCTGCCAAGATCAACTTCCCACCTCAAGCACCTGCTGAGCTTCTGCACTATTCTGCTCCAGTCTTTCTTCAAATCTGTGATGTTCCTCTGGCACTCCCGGGGAAAGGCAGCAGAGGAAAGTTCCCAACCTTGAGAGGCACCTATAACCAGTGTCTTCTCCTTCAAAGCAGCGCATGTACGCGAATAAATGCATTTTCAGAGGATCAGGACGGAGTCCCCCGATGACCACAGTGCTGATCAGCCAGAACTTGGAGGCTTCCTCCCTCCCCTGTCTCCCTGGCATGCCCCCTTCCTTTTGTTTCCTGGCCCCATCTTACAATGCCAGGCTTTCACCACGCTTTCAGGAAACCACGTTAAGACAGAAATCTTGGATGCATCTGAGGAAAGGGGGCTCCATTAGACTCCAGGAGCCCAGGAGGAAGGAGTGATAGGCAGAGCTCTCTGGAGGGCTGTGAAGGAACACAGAAATGGTCAGGGTCCAGGGAGAGACAGAGACAGTGAGACAGAGAGACAGAGACTGAGAAACAGCGATGGAGAGAGGCAAAAAGGAACGGAAATAGAGCAACAGATAGTGACAGGGACAAATGATTAGCAAGTTTGTCAGTACAAATTGAAGTTCCAGAAGCCTCCTTGAGTACTGGGCAGGAGTGTGGTTCTGGGAAGACGGGGACTTCCAGGAGAGGCAGAAGTATGGGCCATGCATCCATCACTGTAGGGTACTTACTAGTTCTTCCTGCAGGCTGATCCAATCTGGCCCCCTGGGCTGTTACTGTCCTCCAGGGTCCCCTCATGGTCCCTTCTGCCTACTCTCCTCCTCTTTCATCTTTGTCCCTTGACACTAGGCAGCAGGGCAGCAAAGGCAGCTGTTTTGTCAGGGCTGCTTGGCCACCCGGGCGTAGTATCACAGGGCAAGATAATGAGCAGCTCTATGGTCTCCGACACCTGTGATGACACCTTTACAGCCCCATAAATTATTCACATCTTACCCAACACAAGCACATTTGCATAGGATAAAAATATTAACTTAATGTTATTAATATTAATGTATAATCTGGAAAGAGGCAGCCCAGGACAAAATTCCAAGTACAAATGCCCAAGCACAGGACCTGGTGTGAGAGAAGAGCATTAGTGCACAGGAAATCTAAAGGCAGTATCCATGGGGATTTTGTAGGATTCAGTCCTCTCTTTTCCTGGATCCCTGGTTTTCTTACATTGGCTCCACCTTGAGCAAGGTACTGAGCCTTGGCATCCAGTTCTGTAAACTGGGAGAAGCTCAGAAAGTTACAGTGGACCTTACTGAAGATATGCGTGGCACATACAGAACACAGGGCCAGGCACACAGGATTGCCACATAGATGTTGGCTATTAGAGCAAATCAAGCATCTGCCATACACCATTGTGGGCATTTTCCACTTTGCAATACTTGGACCCCTTGAAGTAACTCATTTTCCATTTTTGTGCAATTATCCCTGACCCCAGGCTATTCCTTTTCAGGCTCCAAATGCTATGCTCTCCTGGAGCTTTGTTGGGTGTGTTTACAACTTTATAAGCATCACTTTGTCCAACGGCCTTTCTCTGACTGGCCCTTTGTAGTTCTTTATTTTGCCCTGGTTTATTTACTTCAGATCCTTAAATAGAACTTACAATTATTTACATTTTCCCACTTCTGACACTAGACTGTGAGCAATACCAGGGAAGTGACCATGCCATCCTCTAATTCTAGATCCCCAAAACAAAAACCTGGGTGCAAGTGGTGTGTGGGGGAGCATGCAGGTTAGAGAAGGGAAGACAGGGAAAGAGGAGAAGGTCAGACTCTATCCGCTTGGAGAAGTTGGGAGACTGTACCTCAGAAGTGTCTCACTCAAGGGGTGAGGAAATCTCACTCGGGTGCTCATCCACTCCACTCCAGATGACCTCTGCTTTTGGATGTCCATGCCGGATTCTGTGGTTCTTTGGAAGTGGCATCTGCCCCCAGCCCTGAAGCTGTCCGCTTCTTTCGAGGCACACAGTACTATCATACCAAATGCTGTCCTTCCCAGCCTATCCTTGCCTCCTGAGAGCAGGTCCAGCACTGCAGCTGGGGAGGCTTATTCCACACTCAAGATCTGTCCTCGAGAGGTGCCTGAAGGACAGGCATCTAGGAAAGACATGAACTGCAGTGTGACCAGCACTAGAAAAAGGAGCAAGGACCTGACAAATGGAGAGGCAGAGAAGGCTTTCTGAAGAGGAGACATGTGGCCCGGTTGGGAAACCATACAGAGATGTTCCCAGGTGAAGGAGAGACCAGAAGGGGATCAGATTTGGAGAACAGTAAGGATGAAGGCTTCGAGACAGGAGAGAATAAGAAACATACAGGGGCAGCAGGTAGTCCAGGGCATGAGAGCTTCAGCAGGAGGAGTGAGGCAGCAGGCAGTCTGGGGATCTCAGATACACACACAGGCCTTTGAGGTCAGCCCTATACGAGATGTGATCAAAAGATATGGTAGATGTTTAATTTTTTTAAATGTATTACAGTAACAGACACATTACGTCAATCCCCCTCAAAATAGTTATCACTTTGAACACATTTATTCTATGCTTCTTGCCACTTTCTGAAGCAGTTCTGGAACTTTCAATGTCAAAGTGTGATCAAAAAGACTGTGAATGCTGGTGCCAAGTGCCATCCAATAGAGAGGCAGAATCATTAAAACTTTTCAGTTCAGTGTCCTCGTCCATGTTATTCACCAGATCTGGCACTGTGTCACTGCCAGGTCTTCCCCAAAGTCAAAATGACAATGAGAGGCAAACATTGTGAATTGATTCAGGACACCAAGGTGGCCATGACAACACAAGTAAAGACACTCCCACAGAGGACTTCTAGAACTGCTTCAGAAAATAGCAAGGACAACGGCATAAGTGGTCCAGAGCAAGAGGGGGTATTTTGATGGAGGATTAATGGCAGTGTGTCTTTTACTGTAATAAACAAAAGTTTAAACATTCATTCTGGTTTTTGATCACCCTTTGGTAGTTACGTCCAGACATCTAAGGGCTTTACCCAACTGGCAGGCATTATGTTCTCAGATGTTGATCTCTCAGACAGGCAGCCTTCCACAGAGAGGCTAAGAGGGTATGTGATGGGAGACAAAGGCCAGGGGTTATCGGGTGGATCCAGGTGAGAGGCAGGAGGTCTTTGCTGAAGAAGTCTTGGGGATGGATACTCTGGGCTCATTCCAGAAAGGATGCTTTCTGGAAAATCTGCTTAGAGACAGGATGAGGAGGGAAAGTTCTTACTGGAAAGACAACCAAGCCAAGACACGGGGAAGTCTTCTGGTTTGATTATGATGAAATACTAAAATTGAGAATATTTAGAAACCTCAACAGCAGTTTGACAAACTAATAGAGAATGACTGTTCGATCTAATAATAAAAAATTGGGGACTTTTGCATTTTGTACAGTTTTTTTTTCTTAATTTCATTTTCCCCATAATTCAAATTTTATTGCATTCTATGAAAGTACTGGCCTGTGACTGATGAGAAATATAAAACCTGGTCTTCCCTTGCAGCTGGACAGGAAGCATTAGTCTAGGTGCCCTCATTAAAATGAGTCCAGGCTCCTCTTTACTCCAGAAATCTGTTTTTAATTCACGCCAGAAAAATACTTCCCCACACTCAAGGCCAACAAGCAAAGACAAATGTCCCCACCCCACTGTTCTGATCTGGGCATATTTTAGAACAGACTTTGTGAGACAGATCTCCCTAACTCGGGCTGAAAGAAAGTGTTGTTTAGTTTCTGTAATGTCAGTGACATGGCTGCATATCCCTGAAGCCAGGCTGGCGCGCAGGAGCTGAGCCACGATGGCATCTGGTAGCTCCCAATCTCTAAAGCCTGCTGCTGGTAGCCGAGCTCCCTGGGGGTCATTAGTGTGGATCAGCTGCTGAGGGACTTTCTGAGCTTCCCCAGCTCTATTTTTAACTCATCTTGAATTTTGAATTGTCCAAATGGATTTGGATTTGGTCGTGGATATGAGCATGGATAAAACCCGCGGTGTTGTCCTGTGCTGCTCCTCAGGTGTTTCAGAAGCCAACCTCTTGCCAGTCATGAAACTCACCAAGTTGAGGCTGTGCACCCGCTCAGTACTGATATGGTGTCTGCACAAGCTCATTTATGAGGGCATAAACTGAAGCGGTGACCATTTTCCTGCTGATTTTCAAAATGGGTCCCCCAATCCTTGTCCAATATACACGTCATCCCAGTGGTAATTTGATGAATACTACTGTGTACAGGTACTGAGGAAAACAGAAGAGAAACATGGCAAGTACTCTGGGGAAAACAAATTAAGATGCGTATGACCCAGTCTCAAATAATTCACATCAAAGTCAAGGATCATATGAACACACACGAATCCAAGAATTACGCATCGGGTGCCCCACAGGCCAGGCCAATCTGTATGTGTGTTTTATACAAACTGCACATATTTCTAAAATAGAGAAGTTGCTCATAAAAAATCTGAATTTCTAAGTTTCCTTGAAAAATGGAAACACTGCTCCAAACCACCCTGGTGACTGTGACAGGATTAACTGTGCCTAGGGATCTGAGATATCCTGCATCCATACCGCAGCTGGAATAGTGTTGGGTAGGTATTTAAGAAGAGAGAGGCTTCCTGACTCTGATTGTAGGCTGGGGAACAAAGATAGAAAACTCTGTCAGCTCTGGGATAGGCGGCCTGACTGAGTGGCTTAGGAGGCTTTAGAAGTTTGAGTTTAATACAGCCAGATTTCCCAGAGGACATGGGCTTTGCAGAATCATCTAAGAAGCTCAGACCACATCCCAGAGTATAGCCTCACATCCGCTGTCCTCTGCACCACCACTTTCTGATCTCCTGAGGCAGTGACTGTGGCTGTTTTGAGTTGACGTCTCCATTCACTCACCCATGAAGAGCATAGAGACAACACTGGAATCATTAGGCTCTGTCCTAGGGATGATCATAGCACAAGAGACAGGCTTGCCCTCAAAGAGCTCAAGAATCGCCCAGGGGGTTAAGCAGATTAACAGGACAAGTGACAAAGTCCAAGGGCTCACAAGAGCTCATGGTGGAGCATCCAGCTTCAGCTGGCAGAGCAGCTCAACTGGAGTCTATGCAAGCATCACTACCAGTCACCCACTGTGATGAGAAGCCTTTAAGATGGTCAATGGCGATCTCCTGGTACAAACAACTTTGTACAATCCGCTCCCCTTGGAGTAGGGTGGGACCTGTGACCTGTTTCTAACTAAATGAATATAGCAAAGGTGAAGGTCGTGGGATGTCTTTTCCCCTATTGGGTTACCAAACATTGACTTCTGTTTTGCTGGTAAATTCTCTTCCCTTCTTGCATGCTTTAATGAAGCAACTGCAAAGGTCTGTGTCTGAAAAAAATTGAGAGTAGCCCCTGATCTTCAGCAAGCTGGAACTGACTCCTTCAGCTGTTGAGCTTTCAAAGCATGGAATTCTGCCAACAATCTTTCCCAGTCAAGCCTTCAGGTGAGTCCCCAGTCCTGGTTGACACCTTGATTTCAAGGCTATTAGAGACTGCTGGCCCACAGATAACAGATGTGTTGCTTTGAGTTGCCAAGTTTGTGCCACTTTGTTACACAGAAAGAGATCACTGAAACACACCTGTGTTTATGTCTCCTGATTTGGGTGTGGGGTGCTGAGGATGGAACTCAAGGCCTTTGCACTGAATCACATCCCAAGCACTTTATTTATTTTATTTTGAAACAGGGCCTTGCTAGATCACTAAATGGTCCAAGCTGGGCTCAAACTTGTGATGCTCCAGCTTCAGCCTCCCAAAATGCTGGGACTACATATATGTGCCACCTCACCCAGCCAGCAAGTCATTTATAAAAACAGTCACCAGGCAGCATATGGCTGAATGCACATTTTGGTTCCCTGCCTGTTGGCAGAACTGTGCTCAGAAGGCATAAAAATGGGAGAAATGGCAGGTAGCTCTGTGCAAGCAGCAGATGCCAGAAGCTACAGCTGTCCTTTTGCCAGCCTCCAGGGTTGCCCTTTGTGAGCAATTCCCTAAGTTACAAGAGTCTGGAAGCCAAGAATTCTGGCCACCCTTCTCATCTTGGCCAGCCCTCAGCATGTGAAGGCCTGAACTGAGTATGTTTTCAGTTTCTTTAAACACATCCTGAACACTCCGTTTGTCTAGGACCTGAGCCAGGCCTGGGGACATAGGGAAGAGGAATCCAGGTTGTGGCCAGAAATTTCTCCAGCTGGAAAAGGAGAAGCTCATGGTTTGTGGACATCATCCATCATCACAGAGTCAAAGCTTGGCCTTGATGTTTAAGAATCCCACTAAGGTCACCAGGACCTGGCACTGTCTTGAAGAAAAAAATGCGAGTCAGAGCCAGCTTTCAATGTAAGGGAGATAGTGATTTAATCTGGTTTCTTGTTGCAAAAATCCCCACTCACTAAATGCCTTAATTAGATCCTGCTCACCATTCTCCAGAAGAAGCACACCCTGAATCTTCTTTTAAGCCTCAGGAAGAGGATCCTCTATGTCCCATCACACTTTCTGGAATGTGTCTATCAGATTGATTCATCTCTGACAAGAGCTCTCAGTGTTCAGGAATCACTAAAAAGATCCACTGACAGAAGCTAGTGGCTTGGGCTTAGGTGACATCCTACATAATCTCAGACAAAGTAAAAACAAATGTGGAACCATCTGAGACACTGAGGGAAAAGCATTCTCAGAATTTGATGAACTATTTGGATGTGTGAGTGAGAGGCAAGAAGACACTAATGAGCTATGTGCCCTGAACCCCTGGAAAACAGTGGTTTCCCAGAAAGAAAGGTTGGATAAGAGGTTTTGAGTTTGTTGTTGAGCGTGTCCACTCTAAAGTGGCTGAGAAACTATGTCCAGTGGAGAAACACTCTGGGGGCCTGGAGTTTCACATCCAGCCTTGATGCTGGCCCTGAGGGGGCATGTGAGCCAGGGGAGTAGAAAAGATAATTGGGCAAAAAGTATACAGAGCAGTGACCAGCATAAGAGGAACTGCATGCCTCCTGCCCTAGAAATCCTCTTTTAGACCTTTATTCTAAGAAAATGATCAGAAATTTGCAAGGGGGTATGTTTAAGGATAGCCTTGGCCCAGTTATTTGTGCTTGTTAAAAAAGAAAGTAATCAAACTTTTCAAGAGGAAAAAGTTCAATTTTGTTACAATGCATGGAACACTATATGGCCACAGGTACAAGAATACCTCACAGTGTGGAATTTTAAATTGTGGAGCGGACTAAGCCAGCTCCATAGATGGGAGGTTATGGTGCACACACAATTACACAGAAAATGTACTGGGAGGTCACATACTGGAATGTCAGCTTCACGAATCTTTGAATAGTGACTTTCAAGAGAGTTGGGTTTTTCCCATTTTGTTCATGCCTAAATTTTTTTCTCTACATTGATTCTGACCTGCTTTTGTAATTAGGAAAAAAAATGCTCTGCTTACAGCCTCCCTTTTGGTTCATTGGAGACCACTCAGTCAGATCTGAGAACAGTTGTCTTAATGTCTCCCTCCCTGACTTTCCCTTGGGTAAACGGGCTTCTGCAAAAATCCAACAGAGAAGCTCCCTGCTCTTGTATTGCATTGCCAATTTCACCCTCAGCACTCTGCATAAACACTATTCCGCAGCATTAGGTCGCAGCCATTAACAGGGCAGATACGTGCCGGCTTTTCCTTTCAGTTTACAGCCCTTATCATTTGTGGCTCTGCGTTAAGAGCTCAAAATGATGGTCTGCCCATACCTACGTAAAAGTTCAAGAAAGTTCCACCATTGAGAGGGCTATAAAATGTGCCTGACAGTGTAACAAACTCACCCACGCAGCTCCCTAAAGTGCATACTAACTAATCAGCTGCCCTTTCCTTTCAGGAGCTCCAACAGCAAACGTCTCCTAGGGACAATATTCAAGGAGCTACGAGGCCCTGCACGAAGAGGGCCTGCATACTCATTTGTGCTGTTTTCTTGTGATGGGAAACCAGGACTTTTCTGAACTCTATCAGCACCAAATTAGAACTCAAAAATTGCTCCAAGTATTCTAAGGCTTAGTGGTCCCAAGCAACCGGACTAAAGATTCCTAAACTTCTAAGTAAAGACCTTCTAAATTAAAGAGCCTACTCACTACCTCTTGCTTCTGGTAACACCTTTTAAGCAGCTCAGACACCTGAATAGGTGTTGTTTAGCACAAACACAGTGAAATTCTTGTTTGCTTCCACCAGTACCTTATAAAAGCTTTTCCACCTTGGAATAGGGTTTCACACTCTGCTGGCTGTTCTACAGATTGTATAAATAACCACCTGGGCCAAAAAGGGTGGACCAGATGTGCAATCCAACCTTAGATGGCATCCACGGGATATTTTAAAACTGAGTTTTTAACAGTTTAAAACACTTCAAAGATTTCACAAGAAAATCAAAACATGTATTCTCTTGAAAAGATGCATACTTGAAACACTGAGCTCTTTAGCACTTGCTACCCCTTTCAGGTGAAGCATGTGCTCGGTTTGCCTTTGTGTAATGGATGGAATGCATTTGTTCCCCAAAATTCACATGCTGAAGTCTTCATCCCCTATTTGATGGTATCAGGAGGTGGCAATATTGTGACATAATCAGGTCATGAGGATGTAGGACACGAGGGATAGGATTATTGCCCTACTAAAAAGGATCCCAGAAATCTCTCTCAGTGTCTTTCTACCATGTGAGGATATAAGAAATTGAAAGTTTTCAACCCAAAACAGGGCTCTCACCAGAAAATGAGGGTGCTGGCACCCTTATCTTAGACTTCCAGCCTCCAAAACTGAGCAACAAATGGCTGCTGTTTATATGCCAGAAGCACTAGCTGACAAAAATATAGTACCAGCATCCTCTGGCCTGTTTCATCCCTGAATGATGCCATCTGACTTTGGAAAATACTCAGTAACCATTCCTCACCTCCTCCATCGTGTCTCCAAATGAGGGAATAAGAAAGAAAATGTGCTACTTCTCTTCATACTTTTCCACTAACATCTTAGCAACTTGCTGGACATTTCATAGGGCAGACCTGGAGTTTTGGGCTTCTCTCCTGTAACTGAGCAGTCAGGTACAGCAAGTCACCTACTGACTACCCACTGCCACCATGGCCTCCAAACAGTCAGGTTGGAAGTGGGAGAAAGTGGAAGTGGTAAGGAAAGTAAGAAGAACCTAGACCATAATAATAGCAAACCATTTAGACCTTTTAACGGTATAATCAACCCGCTGTGGCATGCGTGCTGTAAGTTTGCCACCACTGCCCTAGACTGTTGGGGTAGTTGGAATTGCTGTTATTTGATGGGGCTCCCAAAGTTCCTGCCAAAACTTAATCTCCAACACAAGGGTGTTGAGAGGTGATTAGGTCCTGGGGAGTCTGCTCTCATTAACGAATTAAAGCTGTCGTCATGGAAGTGATCGGGTTATCATTAGAGAGTAGGTTCCTAATGAAAGAATGAGTTCAGCCTCTTCCCATCACCTTCTGTGAATGCATGTACACACACATACACACACACACACTCGCATGCACATTTGCCACCATGAGAAGGTATAGCAAGAAGCCCTTTGCCAGATTTGGGCCCCTTGACCTTAGATTTTCCAACCTCTAGAACGATAAGAAATAAATTTATTTTCTTTATAAATTAAACAGTGTGTAGTATACTGTTAGAGCAGCACAACACAGACTAAGGCAAGAATTTAAATGTGAATGCAAATGTTATTCAAATGAAGTAATTCTTAAAGCAATCTACATAGACAAACTATTAGATCAGAATCGCTTATTTAATGTAATCTCAAAATAATTGAAGCTATTTGGACCTTTGGGCAAGGATGGAAATATGTTGTCAAAGTCTCTGGAGAAAGCTAAGTGTCATCTTTTGAGGTTAAAAGCCAGGTCTGAGATACAAACAAAATCATCCAGCCAACTTTGACCTTATAAGAGACATATATCTTGTTCCATGAGAAAGCCATGCTGGGGCCCACCTGAGGAGCCAGAATTTCTCGTGAGAGATAAAATGTCTCTTAACTGATCAATGCCTCCTATGGACCAAGCTAAACCACAGCTTTCTCATGGATAAATTGTGCCTGCTGTGTGAATGGCAAGGCCTTAACAAAATGGGAAGCTGCCGATCTGTTTATGTTCTCATCCACCCTCCTGGGACATCCGTCTTCCCCTGGCCTTAGACATCAGAGCTCCTGGTTTTGGGGCCTTCAGAGTCTAGAATGTGTATCACTATCCCTCCCCCTTGAGTCTCAAGCCTCTGACTTTGGACTGGGAATTATATTGTTAGCTCCTGTTTCTCAGACTCAAACTAAATTATACACCCATCTTTCTTGGCTCTCCAGTTTGCAGAAGGCACACTGTGGGATTTCTCAGCTTTTATAATCACAAGAGTGAACTCTCATAAGAAATCTTCTTTCTTAGAACACTTATCTTAAAAAAAAAAAAAAGACACATAGGACAAATGCATTTGACCTGTAAGATGGGCCTTTAACTTTCTACTTGTGGGGTAGTCCATCATTTTCTCTATAAATCAAGGCAAAACTTCCTATAGATTCACAAATTCCACAGCTTTCCAGCACCAAAAATATGTAAATATACCTAGCTCCAGTCCATAAGGCACCTATCTTTTGAGGGCTCTATTTTCTTTGAGTATGCATCTCTAATTCTGCCTAATAAATCTCTTTATGCCTATTTTTTCAAAAAGAAAAAAGAAATCTCTCCTGTGTCTATCTATATCTAAAGTGATATCTCTATCTCTGTGATCTATCTTCTTGGTTCTGTTTGTATGGAGAACTCGGAATAATACAGAGCGTTCCAATGGGACACAAACCACATTTTAAAAGGATTATTTGGCCAGGGCTGATTATAACTCTGAATACTCCATGGAATAGGACAGGGATAATAGTATCTGTTTTAGATTATTATTGTGAACATCGATGAGGTAACATCTGTAAAGCTCTTAGCACTCAATAAACAACATCTGCATCTTGTTGCTTTTGTTATTTTTATATCAGTCAAATTTTTTAATTGCAAGCAACAGAAATCAACTCTGGTTAGCTTAAGCAAATGTGGAATTTAATGGGAAGATATTAGAGAACTCGTCAACTCTAAGGAACATCCGGACAAACAGGCACATATAAAACGTAAACAAGGACTACTCCAGGCACCCAAGCAGTAAGATGTAATTGGCAGCGTATCAATGCTAACCATTCTATCCATCTTTGCCTAATGCACCTGGAGAATCAAAGTCCTAAGAAGTAAACCACTGGACCATCTTTTATCCCTTATGAAATGCAGCAAGGATGGCAGTGTACCCTGGTTGACAATCCTAGCCAGTTTGCACACAAAAGAGCAGAGTTAATTTCTCAAAGGGAACTAGGGATACTCTTACCAGAAGAGGGCATGGATGCCATACAAAATCAACATATTTGATGTAAAACATCCTTGATCTTTGCCGAAGCTTATTGTATTCTGCTCTTGGTGGGACCAGATGATGCAGGAATACAGGCCAGAGGCTATGACCCTCAGCTTCCATTCCTCAAGACAGGGATCTTTCTTGCCCACTTCTCCATTGTACTCAACCCCAGAGCTCACCTGCTTGGACTTTAGCAGGAGTGGGTCACCGAGTCCCCTGTGGCAATAATTTCATAGTCATTCAGAAGGATCAACATTTGGGCCTGGATGACAGAGCAAATCCTGCAGTAATTTAACACCTGCTTTACTTTTATGCTTTTATTAAAAAGTTTCATCTTAAATATTTGAAGTGCGATTCTGCTCCTTCATGCATATGCTAATACAGAATTTCACACCTGTTGGAGCCTTGGCTCATTTGTTGGTGGGATCTGAAATGGCACCTTTATGGAAAATGGTAAAATTCTTATTACAGCCTAATGAGTAAAGTGTGTATAGTCCTGCCGAGGCAGCTCGTCAGCTTCCCTGAAAGTCTGATCCTGGTGGTAGTCAGACGAATGTCAATGCCGCTCTATGGCTTAGTTTCAAGATGTCTTGAGAGACAATGTGCTCACCAGTGATAGGCTCGCACACGTTTGAGATGTTTTTGTCTCTTGTCCTAATTATACTAATAAATAAATAGTATTTATTTCCTCACACTGTGAAATTAAATATCTTTCTGAATGTCTCCCCTCTTATTTTGATGAGGAAAGAAAGATACTCTGCTGAGGAGGATAGAACTCCTGTTGAGAAGAAACAAGGCAGAAAATTAGCAGAGCAGCAACTACACAAAAATAATAAGGTGAGAAGAAGAGCTTCCTCATGTTTGAGCACCATCTCTGGGTGGGTTATTCTTGCCTGTCTCTGTCCTCCTTGTCTAGCAAAATATCCCTTGATTGCGTGCCATTTGGGGCCTCATGGGAGTCACTGCTGTCACATCTATAGAGGGCATCTTATGGCTCAGCCTCTGCCATGCCTTGGCAATCAGAAGGTGGATCACTCTGTGCTGATAGAGAGGCTGTGACACATGGGAATTTCCCTATTCTGTCCCACAATAGCCTGAGTGCCTACAGCAGGGTTGCGATAGGTACCCAAACAATGCTGTTTCAGTCTTTACAAAATCAGTCATGGCAACTAGGCAGAGGCCTATTTTCCATAAAATGATGGTTAAGTCACACCTCTGCCTACAACTAACTGACTGGTTTGGAGCAAGCGCTGTCTTTCTTCCATGAAAGAGGTAGCTGTGGGTTGAGTTTCTTCTTCTTTTTATATTGTTTTAATTTTAGACAATGTCTTGCTAAAATTACTAGGCTGCCAGGCTGCACTGGAACTTGTGATCCTCCTGCCTCAGCCTCCCAGACTACTAAGATTACCACGCCCAGCTTGATTGATTATTTTTTATTAAACTGACCATCAAGACCTTAGTTTCTTCATCCACAAAAAAGGATGTAAGACAAGGTAACCTTGAAAGCTTATCTACTGCAGGTAGTGTGACACTAAATCAAAAGTTGTTTTGAACATAAACCCAGAAAAACCTTCAAACAAAAGAATTCAAAAATTACCAGAGTCTTCCTCCTGTCTCCATGCTGCTGCCTGGCTGCAGGGCTGTCCCCATAACCAGCTGGCAGCCAGCACCTCAGTCTGTGTCTGTGTCCCACCCCAGCCGCACGCCGCCACTCCCCTCTGGATCCACGCCCACAGCACAACCCATAACAAAATCCAGTGCCGAAATGCCATGCGTGAAGAACTTACTTCTCATGAACAGCATCTGGCCCGAAGGCCAGGCAGTCGGAGGTGTTCACTTATCTCCTGCCCTCAGTGCCCTGGGAGTGGGGAGCTGGCAAAGCTGCCAGAATAGAAGCAGCCTCCTCCCTTTTTCCACTTCAGAGCCCATTTGGCACTACTTGAAATGCCCTGGCTGTTTGTTATTAAAGATTATTGTAAAGCAGTCTGACACAACGCGTAGCTCTGCTGGGCATGCTGCACTGCTCTCAGCAGCGCCTGCTACTTCCCCTCGAATGGAGCCTCCACCCGCTTCCTGCTGGGTGCCATGAGGAGCTCCCTCACCCTCCCGTGCTGCCTGGGTGCACTGCTTCCCTCTGGGCTTTCTCAGCTTTCTCACAGGGAAGAACGTGCCTGGCCCCAAAAGCAAGGGTCCTAATTCCCAAGGCCAGTCTGGGGAGTGGTGGGGAGCTCAGTAAATATTTACTAAAAACATAGACTACAGACTACCAAGTGTTCTCATATTCCTCCCTCCTCAACAAGTTCGCTCCTGGCCTGGGTGATTTCCAGAAAAGAGGAAGTGTCAGACTCTTTTAGGAGTTCGTGGATACTCAGAATTACTATGCCAGAAGCAAACTTTTTAGCCAACCTCACCCTTTGCTGAGCCCTACCTTATATTTAAATTAGACGCTGCTGTCCTTGGACCTATTCTGTACATGATAGTCAAAAAGACTCACCTGTAATGCAGGTGCTTTTCAAGTAGCCCTTTAAGTGTATGGGTCTTTCTCAATCTCCTTCCATTTCCCTTTGGAAGAACAGAGAAACAAATGAAAACAGAATTACCATCCCCGCTCCCTGTAGGAATTCACATACCAGAGACAGCTGAGGCTGCCATGTGATGGAGGGTATTATCTCTCCCTGTATTACCTTCATTATCAGAATTTTGGAGATGATTGAATTAACTGGGTAAATTTCAAATGGTAAAACTCAAACTAAGGGCGTGAAGGGAGAGCAGGGACAAGGGGAAAAGATGAGAACCGAGACCTGTCATGTAAAGGTTCAAGATCCCAATAATGAATGTAACTGTACTGTATCCCTAAAATGTACCAATAAACTCAATGAGAGGGAAAAAAAACTCAAACTAAAGTGGAAAATTAGACATTGGCACTTAATCAAGCACGGTACTGTCTTTCTTTCCTTTCATCTTCCAAAGCCCCCTTTCGGCAACTTCTGTCTCCATGAGTGTCCCGACTTTGCCCTTTACCAAGCCCTCTACACATGTCCCAGACTTGAGTCTTTTCCTGACCCGCACATTCCTGACCCAAGCATGGCTTAACTCCCTCCCTGCAATGTTCAGCTACTGAATAGAAGAGGCACAGGGTGACCTTCTAGTCTGGGCTGCACTGCTTCATTTTGCTTTTGCTTTGGTTGTTATTTAAAGTAAATAAGTTCCCTCATATATTACAAAAGAGCCTCTGTTGGCTTGGCTCTTGTTTCTCCCATATTTCTGGATGTCTGACAGCCCCTGTTCTGAAAGATCTTGAAAAGGATCCCTATTAGCAGACTGCCATGGACAATGAAGAAAATGTCCCCCTCTGGAGCAAAGGTCAGCTTTGCTTACTTCCACTTTCAGTGATCGGGTTCTCTATACTCAGGCTTACTTTTCTATAGCAGATCTGCTGCATGTGCAGCTGTCACCTGGCTCTTATCATCATGTGGAAATTGGGGCTAGCGAAGTTAGTAGAAGAAAAAATTGGTACCTGTGCTACTTGCCATTGCTGTGAGTTCTTTGTTTCTGACCTGTGGGTCTTGTGCATTCTGCCAATATCCACCACAGTGTGACAAGCTGACCTTTTATCTTCCAAGCAGGGTAAAATCCCAGAGCCTTTATTCTGAGTTCTTGACAATTTTCTCTGCTAATGTAACTTTGGCTATATCATATAAAAGACAAATTGGCCTCTTTCCCATATCAGATTATTGCTTCTAACCTAAATGACAGCTTGCTCAACCACTCTAACCAATCAGATCCTGCTGCCACAGAGAAGACAGACAAATAAGTAAAAACTAAATGATAATTTGGGGCTGGAATAAAGTTGTGTAGCAAATGACAAAACAAGAGCCTGAGCGCTTATTGGACATTATAAAGAAAGACCTCTTTAAAGTCATCTGAACAGAGACTTGAATTAGTGAGAATTATGTGTAAATATGGGGAACAGTGAGTCCTGGGCAAAATCAAATACAGCAGCCCCATGCTGGGCATGTCTGAAAAACAGGAAAGACACTACACACTTATAGCCCATGGCACTGGGCCGGGACTGGTGAGGATGTGTTTAGAGATGCTCTCAGGTGCAGTCTGGTAGACTTTAGAGAGGACTTGATCACCACAGGGAGAATCAGGATGGATCTGCGCTATGAACCAACAGTTCTGGCTGCTTAGAGAACACAGGTTTAGGGTAGCCTTGTGCCCACAAGAGAACATCTTTACACTGTAGGTTATTCCCTTTCTTTCAAATTCTTTCCAGAACTGTAACATGTCGCGAGCCGGCAACGCAGAGCACTGTCCAGCAGTGTCTCAAACCTGAAAGACCAGCGGGGTGGAGATGGGGCAGAGAGAAAGGAAGGACGCCAAGACAAGAGTCTGATCAAGGCGGCGTTTATTGCCGGCAAGCACCGGCCTTTTAAAGCAAAAAACCACAAACTATTATGGGATGGGTTTACCATAGTAACTGAAAGGTCACACAGGAAAAGAGCAAACAGGTTCACCAAAACAACCCACCGTGAGTAGTAGTAACCCGGACAACCACACATCTAAAGGTCAGAGACAAGAAACTGTAACTTTCAGGAATTCCACAAAGGAAACACTCTACCTGCTAAACTGGAGAAACTTAACACATATAGAGTTACTAAAGTTAACAATACTTACAACCAATACTCATGATCCCCACAATTCCTCCCTTTTTGTTTTAAAACTTTGGTTCCATAGCAAGAAGAAGCTTAAGAGAAAGTATAGGCATGTCCGAGCCTGTCTTAGGTTGGGAAAAGCATTTGGCTGTCTTACCCGTCATTGGGGTCATCTGTCTTACAGGCCTATAACATGATGAAGATTTAACAGAAGCCCCTGTCTTAGGTTGATCAGTCAAACCTTTTCCTCTTACCCGTCTTTGACTTTCCGGACCCTCATTGAAGCTCTTTTTATCTGAGCGAGGTAAATGCCCAAATTTTCGGAGGACCCTTCCTTAAGGGCCATGAGCGCATGTAATGTTTTGCACTGTATATAAACCTGATTTGAGATAACACAGTATTTATGATATTTCACATATTAGAGGCCCCATGCCAAAAACATTCAAACTAAGGCTAGTAACTTTGACATCTGACAATAAGCGTATTTCTCCCAATGCAGCAGCAAGTTTCCAAATGTTGGTTTGAGGAAAACGTGAATCTGTCTTCCAAAGTCCTGCAGATAAGCTTAAGTTTGTGCAATTTCGAAATGACCAGTCCAAGACTTTCGAGATGTGTCATTAAATAACCTTTCCGGAGGTATAGTAACATAACATATTTTCCATAAAATCATAGTATTAAGGACAGTGGAGGTTCACCAGTCCCATAAATCCTCATTCTGGATAAAGAAGGGAAACTTTGCTTTTTGGAATGAGATTTCCGCTTGTGCACCGAGACACATCCTGGAGTTTTCTCTGCTGCTTCAGTGTTGGGGTCCCAATGCGGTCTCCTCAGTGGAAACCCAGCGTCAAGCTGTTCAGGGATAGTGGTAGGTCTATAAACATATCTGTAACCATAAGTAGGTGGAGCAGAAGAGAAGGGAGAATACCTGGACCAAAAGGTTATTATCATAAACAATATGCTGGAAAACCTGCATGGTCAAACAATATAAATACATTTTGTATACCAGATATGAATTCTTATGTCCTGAAATGTAGCTTTGTATCAACAGGACGTCAATTGTTAAGTATTTACTATACACAGGGCACCTTTTGTGCATTATCTCAAAATCTTTTAACACTCTTGAAGGACAGATTAATAACTAATTCTAATTCTATGGACAAGGAATCTGGGGCCCAGAGGGCCTTGCCAATACATTTTGTATACCAGATATGAATTCTTATGTCCTGAAATGTAGCTTTGTATCAACAGGACGTCAATTGTTAAGTATTTACTATACACAGGGCACCTTTTGTGCATTATCTCAAAATCTTTTAACACTCTTGAAGGACAGATTAATAACTAATTCTAATTCTATGGACAAGG
This sequence comes from Fukomys damarensis, assembly GCF_012274545.1. Taxonomy (NCBI): domain Eukaryota; kingdom Metazoa; phylum Chordata; class Mammalia; order Rodentia; family Bathyergidae; genus Fukomys; species Fukomys damarensis. The sequence goes on from NW_022900931.1 coordinate 51,425,805, forward strand.
AATCTGGGGCCCAGAGGGCCTTGCCAAGTTCCTCCAGCTAAGCAGCAGCAGAGCTACAATTTTAACTCAGAGGGATTCTACAGCAAGAGCTGGCAAACTAGGGCTCAAAGGCCAAACGCAATACATTCGTTGTCCATTTTTTGTGAATAAAGTTGTTGGAACAAGGTCATACCTCTTCATCCACTCTATTGCCGAGACTGTTACTTTTAAAAGCTGTTGCTCTACTTTTCCAGGGCTGCTGTATCAGTCAGTATGGGTAGGATACGGAGCCATATTGAAAACTCCAATATCTCAAAAGTTGAATTCTCCTTGTCTTAGATTTCCAGTGAAGGTCCACAGCGGGGCTCTGTCCACTGTGGTGTTCATGAACACAAGTGTACAGTGGCGTCACTGCCATGCATGTTTCCAGGATGCTACGTCACCTGGAAAGAGACACGTTGAAGCCTGCTCCAGCTCTCAGAACTTCTGTTCCCATTCCATTTGCTAAAGCAAGTTCCATGGCTGTGCCCAACTTCAAAAGTAGCTGCAAAGTGAAATGTAATGAAACAGAGAAACAGTATTTATTCTGTCATAAGCTGGGGGGTAGTATTTTTGTAGACAAGTCTAAGGACCTCCAGGGCTGTATGGGACATCAAGGGACATTTATAATGGCTTGATTTATGCCGTGCTCTGGTTTCGGTTGCACTTTCCCACATCTTGTGTGTTTCTATGTGGGCCAACATCTGACTGTCGCAGAGCAGAAGTGTGAGCAACTTCTAGGCTGGAGCAAAAGAAGCCAAACAATGTAAGACAAAGACTTATGAAAACCAAACCGAAAGAAGAACCAGGGACTCTGTCAGGGAATCTCCTTAATCTCCCATTCCAAAACCAGAAGAACACTCTGACCAGAGGGTCTTGAGGAGGGGAAAAAAATTAGCCTCCCTCCCCCATAAACAGAGAGACAGAGTTCCTAACAGAGGGGCAAAGAACTTCTCCGGCCCTGCTGCGGGGAGTCCACTAGCACATCTGCCTGGACCTCCCTCCCTCCAAAATGATCCCGATCACAAATTACCAATTCAGATATTAACAGGAAAAGAAAGACACAGAAGCAAAGAAAGGAAACCAAGGACAAACTATTTCTACAAATTCTAATAAATTACACAATTGTTGGTGCCCTACTCTAGCACCACCGACACACAATAAATCTTTAAGCTGGTGGCTGTATCTTGGACAGGCCAATTCTTGGGCCAATGTTGTTGAGCTATCACACTCACATCAGCTCCAGTATCTAAAATTCCCTTGAATTGTTTTTTGTTAATCCAAATTGTTAATTCAGGTTTATCTTGTTGGATAGGCATGACCCAAAATGCATCAGAAGACCCAAAGGCTCTATTTTGCCTATTTTGAGGAAATAAAAACCTTCCTTGTTCTATATAAGGACAAAGCAATATCTGTGCTATCCGCTCCTGAGCAGGGATAACAGTAATGCCATCAGGTGATGAAGCTAATATTTTTATTTCACCCGTATAATCTGCATCTATGACTCCTGGATGAATATGAAGCCCTTTTAAAATCCAACTACTCCTTCCTAGGATTATTCCAACACTGCCTTTCAGAAGGGGTCCAAATACTCCCGTGCGGAGAGCTTGCGTTCCCATCTGAGGGGTTAACACTATGTAAGTGGAGGTGTTTATCTAAGCCTTGTACATCCCTTTTTTGTAAGCACTCATTTATTAAAGACCAGAAAGAAAATGTAATGGCTGGTACACTGTCAGAATTATGACTTCTTAATTTTTCATTTAATTTTCCTCCTATTCTATCCCAAACATTTTCAGTTATTTCCTCTACATCACTGAACCAAGGACAAGTTTCATCCACACAATCAAGAAATTGAAGCAATGGCTTTTTCTTTGCCTTAATTCCTTTCTCACTGAGTAAAGACTGAATTGCTACGCTGAGTTTTGTCTTAGATCCTATGTGCCCCATTGGTACCTGCTGCTTCCGAGGATTTTCCCCGCAGGGCGTTCCAGACAGCGGTGTCCTCCTTGCTTCGGTTCGGCCAAACCCTTTTTGACAGCAGGCTTCACGGATTGCTCACCAATCGCTGCTTCAATTCCAGGTCCCTGTTCGGGCGCCACTTGTCGCGAGCCGGCGACGCAGAGCACTGTTCTCCTGAGCAGGGATAACAGTAATGCCATCAGGTGATGAAGCTAATATTTTTATTTCACCCGTATAATCTGCATCTATGACTCCTGGATGAATATGAAGCCCTTTTAAAATCCAACTACTCCTTCCTAGGATTATTCCAACACTGCCTTTCAGAAGGGGTCCAAATACTCCCGTGCGGAGAGCTTGCGTTCCCATCTGAGGGGTTAACACTATGTAAGTGGAGGTGTTTATCTAAGCCTTGTACATCCCTTTTTTGTAAGCACTCATTTATTAAAGACCAGAAAGAAAATGTAATGGCTGGTACACTGTCAGAATTATGACTTCTTAATTTTTCATTTAATTTTCCTCCTATTCTATCCCAAACATTGTCAGTTATTTCCTCTACATCACTGAACCATAGACAAGTTTCATCCACACAATCAAGAAATTGAAACATTGACTTTTTCTTTGCCTTAATTCCTTTCTCCCTGAGTAAAGACTGAATTGCTACGCTGAGTTTTGTCTTAGATCCTATGTGCCCCATTGGTACCTGCTGCTTCCGAGGATTTTCCCCGCAGGGCGTTCCAGACAGCGGTGTCCTCCTTGCTTCGGTTCGGCCAAACCCTTTTTGACAGCAGGCTTCACGGATTGCTCACCAATCGCTGCTTCAATTCCAGGTCCCTGTTCGGGCGCCACTTGTCGCGAGCCGGCGACGCAGAGCACTGTCCAGCAGTGTCTCAAACCTGAAAGAGCAGCGGGGTGGAGATGGGGCAGAGAGAAAGGAAGGACGCCAAGAAAAGAGTCTGATCAAGGCGGCGTTTATTGCCGGCAAGCACCGGCCTTTTAAAGCAAAAAACCACAAACTATTATGGGATGGGTTTACCATAGTAACTGAAAGGTCACACAGGAAAAGAGCAAACAGGTTCACCAAAACAACCCACCGTGAGTAGTAGTAACCCGGACAACCACACATCTAAAGGTCAGAGACAAGAAACTGTAGCTTTCAGGAATTCCACAAAGGAAACACTCTACCTGCTAAACTGGAGAAACTTAACACATATAGAGTTACTAAAGTTAACAATACTTACAACCAATACTCATGATCCCCACAGTAACAGTTGGGGGAGAATTCTCACACACAGAATCAGGATCTTCTCTCTCAAGGAAATACTGGGGACAAAAGGGAGCTCAGGACCCTCTTGTAAGCAAGCATTTTTCAAACTCTTTTACCTCCTTCTGGCCAAGATACTCCCTCCTAGTCCCTACCTACACTCCTCCCAACCCAGTCCTTCAGGGCACTGGTGTTCATGAGGGTGAGCACTCTACCCAGTCTTCCGTGATCTGTAGGACTTGCTAAGTAGTCCCAAAGGGGGTTAATCAATGGAGATAAAAGTCTAGTTCATCCTTGAGACAGCTTCCCTGTGCCTCTGGGTAAGTTCTCTGTATTCAGGCTTTGCTGTTCCATTCACATTCAATTCCTCTGTAAATGGGACCAGTGGTATATGTAGAAACTATATCTAGTTTAAATAGGATTACCCTGAATAAACCATTTTCCTCATCTTGATTTTCCATTGAGAGGCCAGGCCCTGACAAGACTATGTAAATTATGATTGACATTCCTGCCCCAGCTGAGGTTTAATTGATTAATGGGGCTGGATACTGGTGGCTAACTGGGTAGTCAACATTCACCCCAGATTTGGGGCTGGCAGGCACTAGATTAACCCAGAACAGGTGCATGTAATTGAGGCTTTGAGGAGTTGCAGTGCTGTGGCTGGCACTAGGCTTGGCAACTGTCATCTCCCCATTAAGGAAGCAGGGAATAGAGCCCACCATAGACTCTAACCACCTGTACCCCTGATCCCCAGTCCTCAGTACAGAGATTCTTCTAATCCACAGAAGACATGGAATTCCTCAGCAATGCCTCCTTTATAGTTCCTTCGCCATAGTTTCTAAGTAGCATAATTAATAATTGGAGCAAGGAAATGTTGGCGAAATAACCACCATAGGGACAGTGGGAAGGTGGGGACAACATAGAGCTTGCCGAACTACAGAACCCAAGGTTCCTGCCCATTTTTACTTCCTTTACCCTAGTTGTTCAGCCTCCACCTCCCCAGTCTTTCCTGGGCTTTTTAATACCTACTGTCTCAGTTGGACGTTGGCGCTCCCAAGAACATGATCAGTGCCTAAAGGGAAGGTCCATGAGTGTAAGAGAGCCTCATGAAGGCTTGTGACCAGCTTCATGTATTTTATTTGAACCACAAAAATTTTAAATTTCAGCAACATAAAAAATCATCAAAAGAACGTCACGTAGAAATCCACTTGGAAAAATCAGAAAATTTAGCCCTGCTTAGCCCACATTCTAAACGATTGGGTTAAACAAGACCACCCAAACTCACTGGGTGGGAACCCGAATCTGCCTCACCTTCTAAACAGTAAAGCTGCACCTGGGGACCTAGAGTCAAGCACAAGGCCTACTCAGCAATCTCAGAAGGAGAATACCCCAACGTGGAGGAGACATTCCCAAAACAGGGATGCATTTGTACTGAATTTCTGCAGCTGGGATGAGGGACTAGAAGGAATGACAGGGGTGATGGTAAAGAGATAGAAAAGGCTGGGGAGCCTTCCCAAGAGCTGACCCAGTGGATATTGAGTCCTGGTATGAGAGACTCCCAATCCTTGTTCTGGGACATGTATCCACACATAACTGACATCCTCCATCTGACGTGGTTCTAGTTCTAGTCATCTTTGCTCTGAAGTGAAGTCTGGGCCAGTAGCAGCATCATGTCACCACACAAGGATGCTGTCTTCTGCCTCAAGAGCTATGGGTCAAACTTTCAAGGAAGAACACCATTTGTGACAGTACTGGGGTGTGCGAAGGATGGCAGATGCTGTTTGTAATTCAGAAACATTCAAGTCCATGTTCTGCACGTGTTGGCAATGATATATCCTGGGTGAATTAAACACAACCATCCTATGCCTTCACACCCAAGCCAATCCAGAAGCTCCCACTGGAATATTGGTCCCCTCCTATTCTTTCCTTTCTCTCATGCTTACAGTTAGAACATCCCACCCTGCCCATACCGGGAAGTCTTAGCCAATGATCAACCAGCAGGCCTATAGCCCTGACACACAGATTTATATCCCTGCAGTCCTCAGAAGCCTCTTGCATTATTCAGCACAGTCCCCGCAGCCATGTCCTGGACCTACACGGTCTCCAGAGGGTTTCCGAAGCAACATATTTTGAAGCTGAATTATAAGATCAGAAGAGTTGGGGAAATCGGTGCTTTAAAACAACACCACTGAGATAAAATTTAATGGTGGAAGAAATACGGTATTTTGAAAACATGAAAATAAGCATTCTGCAGAGCCTGGATATCAAGTCGTGCAGTGCTGCTTGTGAAAGCTTCTCTGTTGTGGAAGTCTAATAATTTTAATGGTCCTGTAAATCTCTCTTATGAGATGCTGCTACGGTAAACACTTCTTCATATTTTTCAAGTATTTATGTAGTGCTGTTAGAAGTTATTAAACACGAATGATTTTCATTGATAACTCTCATTCTGAAGGAGCTGCCAACTGACTCAATGGAGATAGCAAGAGGTAAAATGCCGCCTACAGGGTCAGAGGCCCGAGACCATTGCTGGAATTGTCCCACCGAACTGAAGGCAGTGTGGGACCACATCTGTGACTGTTATCAGCTGTGGTAATAGTCAGCTTTACATTACTGATACAGGTATTTATCTAAGTGAAGAGGTTTATTTAGCTCACATTTGGGAATCTTAAAGTCTAAACAGCATGGTGCAAGCCCAGACTCTGGATCTGACTGGGCTCATCGTAGGTGGCAGATGATGAATGCTATACCAAGGAAGAAAGTAGTCATATCCTAAACCAGGACAGAGAGAATGAGAGCAGGCAGGGCCGTTCTTGCTCCTTTTATCTTCATCTTCAATCAAGACCTCAAGAGTTCTTGCATGAGAATTGCCTAAAGGTCATACACAAACTGCCTTCCAAGAGCACACCCCAATGACCTAAAGACCACCCATTATGTCCTATCATCTAAAGATTCCAAAGGTACCACTCTGGGAACCAAGCCTGTAAGAAATGGACCCCTGGGGAGACATTCAACCTGCAAACCCTAGCACCAAGTGGTGAATGTAAGGTTCTGATTCCTAAAGCTTTCATGATCCTGATTTGAAACTTCCTGTAGTCATTTTATATTTTAGCAAATACTAGCACCTATGATATGGTTCCAGGCATTGTACAAGGCAAATATAATGACAAAATGTGAGACCCATTTTTCCTGCTTTTACAAAGCTTATGGTCTAAAGGTAGAAAGAAGCATCGATTAAATGATTGTGTAAGAAAATGTGCAATTGAAGCATGCAGCTACTATAAATGAAAAAAAAAATAAAACAGAGTTCATTGAGGTTTTTCAAAGGGTGGGTCTTATTTAGCATACTCTATAAGGTCAGAAAAAAGCTAGGAAAAAAACCCATGAGCTGATAGCTATAAGATCTACACGACTAGAAGGAGTCAGTTAAACTAAGTCGGGAGAAAAAAATGTTATGGGAATGAGAAGAACATATACAAGGATCATATGGCAACAGAAAAGTGAGACATATTAAGAATGAGGGATGGCTGGGTGTCTAGAAAAATAAATCATACGGGGAGATGGAGGTAGGGGAGGAAAACAGGAGCCCAGCCAAGGATGGCCTTGTAGAGCAACTTGTGTGTCTTTTACCATGGTTAAAGAAGAGCCATGGGGGGGTGTTGTAATTTTTAAAAAGGAGGCAGGCTATGAACAAACACAGTTTTGAAGTCACCATTTCAGCAACAATGTGATGTAAAGGCTGGAGAATAAAGAGATAGATTGGAAAGGAGGCTACCACTTTACTAAGATAAGTGGACCAAGGAAAGAACTGTACAACTGAAAGGAAAGTTCACTGAAATGGCAATGATAAAAAATATCAAGTTTGAAGGGTGCTGATCATGAGTTTAATTTTGGACCACTGAGTTTAAGTATCTATAAAAGAGATGCTAAGTTGGCTCTATATGGAGCACACAGCAATGATCTAGGATAGAGTTGTAAATATGTAAGTCATCTGTATATAGATGGTAATTAAAGCTGTAAGTATGCATGCAGCTTTTATGAAAGGTAATATAATGATAAGAGAAGGGAAACAGATTAATCTCTGAGAAGTCCATCCTTTAATATAATGGTTTTCCACCTACAACTGTACATTGGAGGCATGCGGAGAACTTTACAAATGCTGAATCCTGGGTTCCACCTACACAGATGATGATTTTATCATTGAATTGATGTGGGATGATGTGGCCTGAGCATCTGAATTTTCAAATGCTTCCCAGGTGATTCCAATGTGCAACCAAAGATGAAAATTATCGCTTAGAAAACAAAGTGCAACGGAAACGATGTGTTAGCTAGAGAAATAGGAGGAAAATCAAGTAGGAAGAAGTAGTGAGTGATGCCAAGTAGCATGAGGGTCAGTAAGATCAAAACCAAAAGTGACCATTGGACTTAGCAACATGGAAGTCACCAGTGACATTAGTGGGAGTTATTCACCATCTTCTCCCTTGGTGTCTCAGGAGCTGAGAGGATGTGGCCATCTTCACTGCTCCAGCTTTATGAAGATGATGCAGGTGACAGCCAGAAGCAGGGTTCACAATGAATGGAGCCAAGGGATATAGGAACTGATTGGTGCCCTTGGCATATATTGGTACAACCTCTATGGTGAGCAATTTGTCTGTATCTTCCAAAATTACCATGTGTTCCAAGTATTTACTTCTAGGAACGATGACAAATGCATGAGATTATTCATTGAAACATTGCTTATATTACAGCAACAGATTGGAAATAGTGCAAATGCCCATCATCAGGATGTACTATAACCATAGCAGGAAATACAGACAATCACTCTGAAGTGCCAGGGTACAGTGCTACATGCTTTAGACAAACAGTAAAGATAAGCATGAAGTACAGCGATGTGCTAACCATGGTTACACAAACAGGAACTAGAGACACGGTTGCATGTAAATCTATTTTCTCTACAAGAACACTTAAAAGAGAGGATTTGATTACTTCTTGAGACAGAGACTGGCTGCTGTGCATTGGAGACTGGAGAGTGTAGTGAAAGAAAGAATTTTACCTGGATTTTTATCTTTTAATCTGGTTAATTTCAAACTACCGAAACACATTGAAAATGAAACTGGGATGGGAAAATAAAACAGGAGAGTAGGTACAGTAAGGCCTTGGCATGGGGTGAAAGGAGAGCAAGTTCTTCCAGGAATCACACCTGTCATTTTATATGCCTTAAAGTCTACATACATACATTGACTTTAAAATTTTTTTTGTACCAGGGATCAAACTCAGGACCTTACACTTGCAGGCAGTGCCGCTGAGCTAAATTCCTGGCCCTACGTTGACTTTTTGTTGTTTTAAATCAATAACATTTCAGAAGCTGGGGGATCTTATTTAGAGTTTAGGCTGGAAAATTATTCACCAATATCGAATATCTCATTCCTGAAATCTTTGTGATTCCTAGAAACTAAATCAATTCCTGAGGTTGGGTATACAATTCACTAACCTGGGATTTGGGGCCCTGAGTTTGGATTTTGGTTTTTACTGTAATTTACTGTGTCTTAGGCATGAGCTCCTAATCACCTGCACTTTTCCACTGGGAAATGCTGAATTGCTTTACTTTAGCATCCTTATCTGTGAAATAAGGCTGATAATTCTGACCTTAACTATCATTATAGTTTAGATCTAAACTGTCCCCTCAAATTCTCATGCGTTCCGAGGTAGGGCCCTCGGGAGCTGACTGGATCATGGGGACACTGTACTCAGCAGTCGATTAAGCTGTTGATGAGTCTGTAGATCAATGTGCTATTGGGTGGTGAGGCCTGGATGGAGGATGTGGGTCACTGGAAGCATAACCTGAAAGGGCATATTCTCTCTCTCTCTCTCTCTCTTTCTCTCTCTCTCTCTCTCTCTCTCTCTCTCTCTCTCTCTCTCTCTC
>NW_022900931.1:51435033-51445214 GCF_012274545.1 Fukomys damarensis
CTCTCTCTCTCTCTCTCTCTCTCTCTCTCTCTCTCTCTCTCTCTCTCTCTCTCTCTCTCTCTCCCTCTCTGTCTCCCTTTCTCTCTCTCCTTGCCTCCTTCCATCCCTCCCTCCCTCACCTCCCTCGCTATCATTGATTGAGTGGCTTTCCTTTTCCATACCCTTCCACCACTATGCCACTTCTGCCTTGGATCCACCTAACCATAGACTGAACCCCCTGAAACCATGAATCAAAATAAACCTCTCTTCCTTTTACACATTCCTACTAGCTTATACCACCAGTGGTAGATGCATGACGGTCCCATTGGGCAACTTCTACTATTAATGATACAAATGGATCTAATCACTAATAAAATTAATAAAAAGCAGGTCAGTGGTACCATCATGCATGTACCACTGGTGGTTTAAGTCACCTAGCAGCAAGATATACAAATTATGGCCCTGTTGTGGAAGTGTTAAATTCGGGTCTCATGTATTTTTTCCCTGAAGCAGGAAAATGACTAATATAGCAATCTTCTATAAACCATAATAAGGAACAAATGAAATCATGGCTGTGCTTATTCTCAGCAAACTATAAAGATACCTACAAATTGGTGGGTCTGTTATTTTTATCCCATTGCTTCTTGAAATTTGAAGATCTCTTAGAATGTATAAATGAATGCATATGCACATACTTATATGCACACACACCTTTCCAAGAAAATGGGATCATTGAGATTTTATTATAGGGTAAGAATCACGTAATTTTCCTAGCTTTGCCACATGCTCAGAAGAAAGAAGATGGCTATAGATCAGAGATACTGCCCAGAAAGGTGGCTTGAAAAATTTCCTACAGGATCCATCAAGAAAAAGTCTTGAAAAGTAGCAACTGGCCATCAGCCTCCAAGATCTCTATGTAGAGCTAATAACCCAAGGGAACACACTGGCTGGCCACACCTCCCTTATAGCTCCACAGGGCTTTTAGTGAGTGATCAAGTTTAAAATGTATGACCTTTCCGTTACCATGAACATAGCCTTGATCACTCTTCTCAATCATCTCTAAAGGTATCATTAATGCTATGTTGTTTTTAAATGTAAAATCATAAAATTTCTTTATCAGACAGAAACTTGAGCTTGTGCATCCAGCCATCACCAACTTTTACTTTCCTGCTAATGTATAAAAATAGGGGAAGAAAGTATAAGTGACAGAAACTCAGGAGCAGGAAGAACCTCGACATCATTATGCATTTCTGCAGGTACAAGAGCAAGGTAAGCAGACTACAGCAAGATCCCAACTGACACAAAAGACCTCATTTGCCTGGAAGGTAAGTGGAGGACTCAGTGGACTCTAGTAGTGTCTCCAAATTGGAGGGTGAGAGGTATGCAGGTGAGAGGAACAGAAGACTGCCAGGGACACACTGAAAGCAGAAATTGGCCCCACAATGGACCCAACCATGGTCCTCTGGCAACTATTTCTCAAAATTGTCAAAGTCTCCAGTGACATCCAATGAGAGGTGGGCAGATGCCCTGTTAATTTGTCCTTTCTTAATCCCACCAGTGTAGCAATAGATAAATAGACCTTTTATGTCTTCATGAAACCCATTTCTGTACTTGATTGGAGTAATCTTGACACAACAGATTAATAAAATAAAGACTAATTGACTTTCTTATGTTGAGAACCAAGACTTGTCATGTAGAGGTACAAGATAACAACAATGAATGTAACTGTACTGTATCCCTAAAATGTACCAATAAACTCAATTAAAGCTGAAAAAAAGACTAATTGTAGCAAGAGAAAGTTATGTCTATTTACACATATTTCACTGAGAAAGGGATAAAATACAAAGAGGCAAAGATCTAAGCTGGCACTGAAAAGAAAAAAAAAAGAGAGAGAGCAAAGAAAGACCAAGAGAAAGAGGCATTTAAGCCATGCACAGGAGGGGACACTGGCAGTAACTAAAAGAGAACTTGAAGCATCTGTTGATTCCAAATGTATTTCTGCTCCTTGGTAAACAACATGGGATCATTCCTAATGAAAGACCAAGACTGCGTCCTCCTACATCAACTATGGAATAAACACACAATTCTGCAAATAAAGCTCTAGCCAATTGTCGGAATCATTCTGTCCTCTGTTTTCTCATCACTGTGATAACACATCTGACATGTTCACCTTAAAGAAGGAGAGATTTATTTTGGTTCACAAATTTGGAGGGTTCAGCCCATGGCTAACTAGCTCCAAAGCAGAAACATCATCTTGGAAGGGCCTGCCGGAGGAATAGCTGCTTAACACAGGGCAGCTGGGAAGGAAAGAGAGCAGAGAGGGGTTGTGGACAAGAATACATCCTTCCAGGTCAGCTCTCAGGGACCCACTTTCATCTTGACCATACTTTCTAACCGCACATTCAGCTACAAACTTATCAATGCATGAATACACTGAGGAGCATAATGCCCCCATGATCCAGTAATTCTCCAAATGTGTGAGGCTTGGGGTAATGTTTTAGATCTAAACCATAACAACAATCATCTACTATTTTTCAACTTTGTACTTTCATTTTGAATTTCCAATGTGTTTCACTATAACTTGTATATTGATCAAAAATGTTTTTCAAGACTAAAACAAACAAAAAAAGGCATCTGTATGTCTGATCACCTTTTGCAGATTCATATCAATGGTCATTCAGTGGACACACAGGACCCCACTGATTTAGGGGGCTGCCTGTCAGCTTTTTTCTCATCCCATGATCCTCAACACCACACTTGTGTTCATCTCCAGCAAGATCTGAACTCTTACTCCCTAGGGCCATCTTCTGGCAAATGCCAGCTCTGATAGAAATTGAAAGACATTGCTTATACCCATTCTAGTTGGTGGAATTAATGTTTGCTGCCAGTCATTTGAAATTGTCATGTAGAATCACTAACAGTTCATAACCATTGCTCCCATCAGACTGTGAATAGACAGTGAACCACTGCTTTATCCACAGTGTGTAGCTCAGGATCCAGGCCCAAGCTTGTAATAAAGGCTGTATTTGAAAAGATTTTCAGGTTGATTTTCCAGACAAGGAAGTAGCATGGCAGCCAGGGAAAGGATGTGCCAGGAACTGATTAAATATCTCGTTTAGGCCAACTCATTCAGTCTGGAATACAATTCTGCAGTGTAGGTCCTGCCATCTCCAGCTTACAAGGATGACTGGAGAGAGTAGCATCCTCGGAGGGGGTAGAGTTGAAGCTGGCATAGGAAATGGTGTAGCTGGAATACAAGTTCTGGCAGGCTCCTCCAGAGCTGTGGATTCAGCCAACATGAGCAAAGCTGTTCCGCACGTCTGGGTCACTCTTAGCAGGTTTCCAAAGGAAAGGTTTACAGACAAAGAAAAGTTTACAAAGGAAAAGAAGAAGTGTTTACTTTATCCAAAGTCCTAAGGTTAAAGTAGGGTTGACTTCATATTCTTTTGGATGTGGAATTACAATACCATTAAAATAAGATTCTTTTTCACATGCAGAGGTCCCTCCCCATGCCTTGACTTCCTCTCCGCTTTCTTCCCTTTCCTCACTATTTCTATCCCCCTCTTACTCTCTCTTTCCCACTTTCTCTGACCCTCCACCTCTCTCCCCACTTTCTCTCTCCCTCCCTCCCTTTCCACTCTTTCAGGGACATAGAACTATTTTGCATTCTCTTGAAACTTCTGTGATGCCCACATAATTTCCAGCTGCCTCCAACATCAGCGTGGCAATCTCAGCACGGGGCTTCCACTCACCCTGTGACATCAACCCCACCTCCATGGCAAAACGCTTGCCCCGTCTCTATTTCCTGGCTAGAAATCTTATTAACAGGAAAGAATAAGGAGTAAGGGTGACAAATTCCTACTAATATAGAAAAAAAAAAAAGAGGTTAAACAGAAAGATTTTATAAGAGAATTCAGGTCTAGGATGAGTGGATTCGTCCGGGTAAGTTCAATCCCTAGGCCTAAGGGCAGTGCTAGAAAAGTGAGAAAGGACAAAGGAAGGTGTTTGGAAGAGGGGAGGTGCAGGGAAAAGGGCATTTCTGGCAGTGGAAGATTGAGGGTTCACAACAGAGGAGCAAGTAAGAGCTGGTTTGGGGTGAAACTGCCAGGTGAGCTAGGGGTGGTGTATGCAGAAGGAAGCTCCAGAGAAGGGGAGGAAGAGACAGTGCAGGGCAGCCGGAGATGCTCTATCTCCCTCTCCAGGCCAGTGTGCTATTATAGCTATAGTCACTCAGCTCTCCTGGGACCCAGATCCTGGGCCACCATTGCCCTCATCCATGTAGCAGCAAGATGAGCATTGTAGTCAGCTTAAGACTGAGTCACTGCATAGGAAGGCATCTACATGTTTTGCCTGGTCTGGGGAAGATGAAGATAAAGATGTATGGCCTCTATTATCTAACTCCATGGGAGAAGACTTACACACAGCCCCTCAACCTTCCAGATGTATAGATCTGGTCTTACTGGCCTTGAATCCAGCTGAACAACTGCTAATCGGGGAGGGGCAGAGACCATAGAGGTCCTGAATACGGTCTCCTTCCCTCTGAGTGGAATCATGTATACCCTTCAGCAAAGCTGGTTCTCGGGGATAGAGAGTTGCCATAAGAGAATAAACAGTAAGGGATGAAGTTTGTAGCTTCTGGATACCATGAAAGCCATATAAAAATGTTGACCTTGTCCTAAAGGTAACTGAGGCCCCAGGAGAATCTTAGGGTGTTTGGCCAAGATACCCTTATGGACTTGATGGTAGGAACCTCATACACTGGGTATTATGTCTCTTTCAGCAAGAAACCCAGGGCAATTCCAATTCTAATCCCTGCTCAGTATGAGGTGAAGAAGGGCAGTACAAAACATTTCTAGGGTGGATGCTCTGAGACAAAGGGAGTTCTTGGGCGTGGATTTGATGGGGTGGCAGCTGGGGCTTTTCTGTGCCATCATTACACAAACATTCTCCATTTCTCTCATGTCTACAGATCCTATCCTAGGACACAGGAAGGCAGAGTACTAATTTCCATGAGACATCTGCAGCAAGAGAGAGGACAAAAATTTTTAAATCAAATATTATCAAATTAAAATTAAAAAGTACTTACACAGCACCAAAGTGCCACAAACAGATGACTTATCTTACACATATTAACATAGCCTTCTCAGACACTCTGAGAGGGATATCTGCAAGATGGTACATCAGGAGGTCCCAGCCCTCGTTTCTCCACAAAAACAATGTTTTGACAACTACCTTGAAAGGAGCTCTTGGAGAGCTCTGCAGCACAGCCATGAAGTTACAGAAGCAAAATGAAGCACAAAACCCAAAGATTGGCTGCACAGAAAGCATTTTAACAACTCCCCACCCTCCAGGATTGCATAGCTCAATGCCAAGAAGAGAGAACAACCCTGGAATCTTTGCTACTGAAGAGCCCTTATAGGTTTTGTCAATGCAGAGCCCAGGTGATAAAGCTGTACAAAATTCACCTGCTCTACCACTCCTAAACTGCTACTGCCTTAGGCTTGCCTCTGTCCAAGAGCAAGGAGTACCCCCAAACCCAGAACCACTGATTGACCCTGAACCTAGCATTGCCACATGGCCACTCTTCTGTGCCTCAGTCAAACTCATATTCCCCACTGGATCCACTATCACCTCACACCCAATGCAGGCAAAACCCTCAAATCATTTGCAAGACAAGGACTTTCCCTACAAGTGTGGTCTGTAAAGTCTAGAAGAAGTGACTATTCTTTCACATTTACAGAATTGAATGCAAGTCTATAAAGGAGCACGAAAATTAGGGAAATGTGATATCAGCAAATAACCACACTAAACTTTTAGTGATCAACCCCAAAGAAATGTAGACTCTCTCACAAAGAATTAAAAGCATTTGTCTAAAAGAAATTGAACAAGCTAAAAGAGAGCAGAGATGGGAAACTCAATTGAATCAGAAAAATTAAATTAGAAATTCAGCAAAGAGATAGAAAACATAAAAATAGAACTAAACAGAAATTCTGAAGCTGATGAATATAATAAATGAAATTTAGAGATCAATAGAAAGCTTCAACGGCCCAATCAATCAAGCAGAAGAAAGAATCCATAAACTTGAAGACAGATCATTTGAAATGATCTAGTCAGAATAGGAAAACATTTAATTAAAAAGAATGGAAAACAAACCTATGGGCTTTATGAGACATCATCAAGAGAATCAGCAAATACACTGTAGATATCTTAGGAGCAGAGAAATGGGCAGAAAATGTATTTTTAAAAATAATGACAGAAAATTCTCCAAATACTGAGACAGAAACAAGCATGCACATGCATAGAGCCCAAAGAACTCTAAATAATTACAGATAAAGAGATCTTCATTAGAAGATACTGTAATCAAACTCTTAAAAGACAATTTTGAAAGGCTTAAGAGAGCAATTTATCACATACAGGGAAAGTTTCATGAGAGAAGTAGCAGGCTTCTCAGCAGAAACTTGCAGGCCAAAAGAAAATAGGATGATGTAAGCCAAGTACTGAAATATGGTAAATCAAAACTGTGACACAGATATGCCTCAACTTAAGATGGAGTCATGTCCCAGTGAATCCACTTGAAATTGAAAATATCATAAGTTGGAAAGGCACATGATATACTTAACCTATCAAATATCATGGCTCAAATGGCACAGCACTGCTGAGAACTAGTTGTTTCCCCTTGTGATGACTGTGTGGAGACTTGGAGCCATGTCTCACTGCCATTGGCCAACATCACAAGAGAATATCATAGTACAGGCCACTAGCCATGGAAAAGATCAAAACAACTAAAATGCAAAGCATAGTTTTTACTGAATATGTGTCACCTTAATATCATTATAAAGTTGAAAAGTCATGTCAAAAAATTCTAAATCAAGCAAGATTTTTATTTGATAAAAAGGAGAGATAATGTCTTTCCTAGATAAATGAAGCCTGAAAGGGTTCACACCCAGTAGACCTGCCTTACAGAAAATGTTTAAAGAAGTTCCTCAAACTGAATGGAAATTTGCTAACATAAAAGCACAGGAAGTCACAAATCGCATTGTTAAGGCTAAATAAACACAAATACAAAATAGCATAATACCATGATGGTGATACTTATGTTAATTTTAATTCTAGTAGAAATTTTAAATGACAAAAATTGGTTAATGGATAAATAATATAAAAGGGAATAATGTTTAACTACAAGAACACAAAGGAGATGTGTAGAAATATAGGTTTTGTATACAAATGAAAATACATTGTTACAAGTTAAAATAGCTATAACCGTAATATTATTTTTAGAAAAACCTTGAGGTAACCACAAACAACAACAGACACACAAAAGATAAACAAGGATTTATCAAAGCAAATTGCCATACAAATCATCAAGAAAAGAAGGAAGACAGTGAAGAGAGAATGAAACAACAACAGCAAAAACTGCAAATCAAATAGAAGACAACAAAATGTCAACAGTAAACCCTTATCTATCAATGGATAAGGCACATTAATAGAGTGAAAGATTAAAAACAACATGATTATCTTAATAGGTGCAGGAAAAGTACTTAATAAAATGCAACATGCATTCATGACAAAAACTTTCAAAACAGTAAGTATACAAGAAATTTACCTCAGCACAATAAAAATCACATATGATAAGCCCACAGTCACCAGCATAATCAATAAGAAAAAAATAAAATGTTTTCCTCTAAGATCCATGCAAGGTAATGATGTCCATTCTTGTTAGTTCTATTCAACATAGTACTAGAATCTCTAACCAGAGTAAGTAGCAAGAAAAAGAAATAAAAGGCATCCAAATTAGAAAGGAGAAAATAGAAACACCTCCAAATGGCATTCTTTGTTGAATAGAAAAAACAATCTTAAAATCCAAATGTAGCCAAAAAAGACCTGAAAACTTTGAACAAGAACAACAAAACTGGGCATCAAAGTTCTTTATTTCAAAATACAACCTAATGGTGCATCTCAAGAATTAGAAAAATGAGAGCAAATTATATCCAAAACTAATAGAAAAAAAGAAATAATAAAAATCTAACATGAGGTTCATGAAATATGAAATGCAGACTAAAAGAACAACACAAAGAGGCAATGAAACCAAGACTTAGTTCTTTAAAATGATAAACCAGATTAACAACCCCTTAGCTAAACTAACCAAAATAAAGAGAGAAGGCCCGTATTACTAAAATTAGAGACAAAAAGTAATATTAGAAAAGATGGCATTGAAATCCCGGAAATTATTAGAAACTATCTTGAAAACATATTCCAAAAAATTGGAACATCTGCAAGAAATGGATAAATTCCCAGATACATATGACATACCAAAATGGAACAAGGAGGAAAAAACCTAAACAGATTTAAAAACAAAACAAAACATGCAATGCCATAGAAGCAATAATAAAGTCTCCCCACAAAGAAAAGCCCAGGACTGGATTGACTCACTGCTGAATTTCACCTCTGTCTTCTTTAAGACCTAAGAGCAATGCCCCTCAAACTAGAAAGGAAGGACTATTTCCAAATTCACTGTTGAAGCTACTACTAATCTGTTACCAAAACTGGATAAAGACTCAACAAAGATGGAGAACCACAGTCCAGTATCTGGAATGAACATAGATGCAAAAATCCCCACTCAGATTCCGGCAAACAGAATACAACAACAATTAAAAAGGCCATGAACCATAACCGTCTTGGTTTACTCTCAAAGATGCAAGGATAGTTCAACATACATAGATCAATAAATATAATACCCATATAAACAGAATCAAGGTTAAAAATTTGTATAATCATGTTGACAGATAAAGAATAGTCTCTGAAAGAATTCAATATCCTTCATGACTAAAAAATTAAAAAGCAACAATCTTGAGGAAATGAGATATACAAGGCCTACAACCTACATTACACTGAATAAGGAAAAAAGTGGACATATATTTCCTAAAATCAGGAATGAAATAAGGGTGTCCATTCTTACCACTCCTGTTTAACATAGTCCTTGAGATTTCAGTCAAAGAAATTAGGCAAAAGAAGTAAAAGGAATACAAACAAGAAATGAAAAATTCAAGTTACCCCTATTTGCAGATGATGTGATCCTTTATTTAGAAGGATCCTTTATTTTAAAAACTCCACTAGAAGACTTTTAGATCCCATAAACAAATTTAGCAAAGTGGCAGGATACAAGATTAACATATACAACTCGGTCATTTTCCTGTAGCCAATAATGAATTCACCAAGAAAGAAATTGGGAAAATAATTTTATTACAATAGCTTCAAAAATATGTAGGAGTAAACCTAACAACTGAGGTGAAAGACTTCTACAGTGAAGATTATAGGACATGAAAGAAAGAAATGGAAGAAGACTCTAGAAGATAGACATTCCTTGTTCATTAATTGATACTATTGAATTAATGCCATTGAAATGGCCATATTACCAATAGTGATGTATATGACTCAAGGCAACTTCCATCCAAAGACCACTGACATTCTTGAGAATGAGAAAAACAATCCTAAATTTCATATGGAAGTACAAAAAACTCAGAATAGACAAATACTGGCAGTATCATAATACCAAATTTTAAAACATACTTCATGTCCACTATAAAAAATCACATGGTACTGGGGGAAAAACAGACACATAGACCAATAGAATAGAATGGAGAGCAGAAATACAAACCCATGCAACTATACCCAACTGATTCTTAACAAAGGGGCCAAAAACATGAAACAGTGACAATGGTGCTGGTAAAAAATGGATATCTACACTAAAAAATTAAGGGAGGGTGGACAGGAGAAGGAAGTAAAAGAATTATAATGTGTTGTGAATGTAATCATTATGTACTGCGAACATATAGTAATAATTTTTTTAAAATTTAATTAACTTAAAGTCAATTCAGCGTATGACCTGAAGTACCAAAGTTCTAAAATAAAATACATGGAAAAATCCTCTTGACAGTGCTCTGAACCATTTGTTTTGGACAGGACCCAAAAAGCACAGGCAGAGAATGCAAAGACTGACAGAAATTCATTAACTAAAAATGTTTCATATTAAAGTAGAGCATGAAAATCAATCTATGGAATTGGAGAGATATTTGCAAAGTATACATATATATATATATATATATATATGAAGAAAGAGAGAAAGAGTCTCACAAAGTCACTATAATGTTCAAGCTGGGCTTGGACTTGCAGGCCTCCTGCCTCAGACTCCCAGAGTGCAGGGA
>NW_022900931.1:51445365-51480308 GCF_012274545.1 Fukomys damarensis
ATATATATATATATAGATATATATATGAAGAAATTAATATATGAACTATGTAAGTTGCTGGGGATGTAGCTCAGTGGTGCTTTGCCTGCCTGGCAAGTGCAAGATCCTGAGTTCAATCCCGAGTACCAGAAAAAAAAAAATGTAAGTAACTCATAATAACTCAACTGCAAAAATAGTAATAATAATCAAATAAGTTGGGCAAAAGTCATGAAGAGAAGTTTCATAAAAAATAAACAAGCAATAGATACATACATGAAAAAGTGCCCAACCTTGTTAAGTAAGAAAATACAAATCAAAAGTACAATTAAATAGCATTTTGTACCTGCTAAAATGGCTATTATTAAAAAAATGGCTATTACTAAAAAGACAAAAGACAAAAAGTACTGGTGATGATATGGAGAGAAGGAACTCTTGTACATTGTTAGTAGAAATGCGAATTGGTAGAGTCATTATGAAAATCAGTACTGAAATTCCTCAAAAAATAACAGAGAGCTACCTTATGATTCACCAGTCTCTCTTCTGGGGTATAAAACCAGGAGAACTAAAACAAACATGTTGAAGAGATATATACACTCCTGTATATATTAAAGTGTTATTTACAAAAGTCAATGTATGGAAACAATCTGAATGTCCACCAGTTGACAAATGAAAACAATGTACAGACATGCATGAGCACATGCACACACACACACACACACACACACACACACACACACACACAGAGGAATTATGCACTCTTAGTAAAAGAAGAATATCCTGCAAACCGCAACAACATGGATGAACCTGGAAGACATTATGTTAGGTGAAAGAACTCAGACACAGAAAGATAAATATCAAATAAACTCATTCATATGTGGAATCTAAAAGTGTCAAACTCTGAATCAGGGAGTGGACTAGTAGTTGTGAGAGGTTAGAAGGATGGATGGGGAAATGGGAAGATGTTGGTAAAAATGTACAAAATTTAATTTAGGCAAAATGAGTAAGTTCTGGAGATCTAATGCGCAGCAGTGTGGCTATGGTTAACAATATTGTGTTGCGCACTTGAAATTTGCTGATGGTCAGTGTCCACATCTATCCTCCAAAAGGTTACTCTGCGAAGTGATAAATATTTTACTTAATTCGATTGTGGTATATATTTGTGCAATATATATGCACATTACTCATATATACCAAATTATATATAATTCTTGTCAAATATTTATCTCAATAAATCTAAGACAAACAAAAAATAAATCTAGAAATCCAAGTACTGTTGCTCTGTCTGTTGTACAAATGAGGAAACAGACACAGAAAGGTTAAGTAACTGTGCCTCAAGTTCACACAGCTGGTGAGTATTAGAGCCAAATTTTGAAAACAACTGACTTCATATGGTGTTTAATCTTTGCAAAGCACTGTGCTCCCTGTGTGGCACTATCCAAAGTCTTGTATAATATCCTGTTGGGAATAAGAACAGGCTTCAGAGAGGTGACATCCAGCTTAGCTGTGAAGGCGCTTAGATATGCACCTGTAACCAAGGACAGAGTGCTCTGGGAGGAAAGAGAATGAGAAAATTCATGCTATGGAAGGGCAAAGTATTTTGAGAAAAATAAGCAGTCAATCTCATGAGATTTGCAAATTGCTCAGGTATAAAAATCCCCTTCCAACATGAAAAATGTTATTTCTGTATTTTACTACCAAACCCCATAGATTCTGTTCCGTTTGTTCGTTAATTAAATGGAGGTCGATTTTCCTCATCAGCATCTACTCATAACAGAGTTTTGATGCCTGCTCATTCTGCAGATACTGCTGAAACAGAGTTCGGGAGTCTCCAGGTGCCCAGGTCCCCCAGGCCTCCAGGTGATGCTGAAACTGAACAGAACCAATGCATGCGTTTAGGTTTCTTCCTGAAGACACTGAGAGCCAGTGAGTGGTGGTCAGATGAGATCTCCAGAAGTAGTAAAGAAGACGGTCCAGAAGAAGGAGACAGGTGCAACATGGACACAGGTGATCTGTTGGGAGGCTGGTGGAGGAAGAGGAAGAGGAGGGGCTGGGCATGGTGGCACAGGCCGGTAATCCCAGCTCTCTGGAAGGCTGAGGCCAGAAGATTGCAAGTTTCAGCCTAGCCTGGGCAACTTACTGACTTAGTGAGACCATGTCTCAAAATTAAAGAAACGAGAAGGAGGAAGCAGTCAGGGGCAGCAAGAACAGAAATAAAAAGAGGTCGCATGACAGTGTCACCTAACACACATGCAGCTCATATACCTGCCAAGCACTGTCCTGTGGGCTTTACCTACTCTCATCAATCTTCACAACATGCAGTAGTACAAGGATTTGCTTTTCTTCCATATAGGTAAACTAGTAAAACCTGCCCAAGCATACTCAGCTAGCTGGTACTGACCAGAATGTGAATCCAAGAGCTATAGCTCTGTTGCCTGTGTACATAGCCAGTCTGCCCCCCACTTCCAGTGACAGAGACAAGGCGAGGATGCAGGATAGATAGGCCTTGGGGACTGGTTCAGACTTGACGAAAGAGGATGGAGTCTTCTGCCACCAAGGAGCAGGAGGCTGATGGAGAAGCTAGGAAGGAGCAGATGTTTGGCGGCAGAAGGGGAGGGGAGGCATTTGCTTCAGGTGCAATGACATCTGCAGACAGCTCCTAACTGCTCCCCCTGCTCTCCCTCAAGCCGCTCTCTTGTTCTCCCAAACAGAAGTGGAGCTGGAGCAGAGCAGATGCTCATCTTATTAACAGATGATTGAGGCTTGTACTTCCATCATGGACAACACCACAGTGCAAAGATGACAGCGAAGTCGACTGAAAGCAAGGTGTGGGCACAAGGAAGAGGCAGGCAAGGGTTAGTGAGCTTTTGCGAGCAGCACCCACCCTGGGTCCCCAGGATGGACACTCAGGCCCCACCTGCCTCCACCTTTTTGCCCTGAGCTGGGAACCTACTTGTGGTTTTGATCCTAGGCTCTGACGGGCCTAGAAGGAGTGGGGACAGTGAACAGCCAGGCACAAAGAGAGACTGAGCTGCTGAGGCAGCTGGGGCCCAGCAGGGTGGATAGAAAACACAGCCCTCCTGTCTCCTCACAGGGGAATGTGCGCATGAGGCTGTCTGTGGCAGGAGGTACACACCAGCTCTCGGCCCCCTGGAAGGGTCCCCGAGGGCAGAGCTGGGAAGACAAGGGTCTCTGCGTCCTTTCTTTCTTTGCACCAGTGCCGCTGTCTTCTTCCCATCCCATCTTCACCCTTCAGGTTCCATCTGAGCACATGGGGCCTGCTCCCGAGACTCACTTCTGTCCGCTTACTGCAAGAGACAATCCAGGACATGCCAAGGAGGAAGGAAGACAAAGGACGGAAACACCCGCGGCTGGCTGGTTAGCGGTAAATTCTGTAGGGCAATCTGGTTCCTTGTTCCGTTCTTCCCACAGAGCAAACTGCGTAAGGAGAGCCACCTGCTAGCTCTGCAGTGGGCCCCTTCCCAAGCCGCTGGCAGCCTGGGGAAGAGAAATGTTCCTGCTCTGGACGAACAGAACGCGAGATAACTTTGGCAGAGCCCTGCTCCTCATCAAATTCCCCTTTGTCACTATAGTCCAGCCCTTCAGCTATCTGAAGCCCTTTTCCATGTGTTGGCTTTTTTTTGTTTTAACTTTTCACTGTTGTAGGTTTTATTTATTTATTTCATCAGTACATGTTTGTAGTACATAATGTTTGCTTTCCTTGTGTGGAGTTGGTACATGTGCATAATACATCTTAATTCCTTTCCCCTCCTTTCCTTCCCCACACCCTTCATATGTTGATTTTTACCCACTTGAGAATGATCTGTCTTCCTGCTGACCTCTTTAGTTTCTGTCTCCTGTACTCTAATTCAGGTGCATGAGGGTAGGGATTTTGTCTTGACCTCAGTTCTATTCCCAAAGCCGACTGGAAGACTAGAGTATTCTAGTAATGAAAGGTTGTTGAATGACAGAGTGACCAGTAGCAACATAGCTGTTAGGTGCATCATAGACGCCCAGATTTCTTCCTCTGCCTGACACTGTTAACAGAGAGTGCATGACTTGGCTTTAGGAAAGCCAGCTCCCAAAGTAGGTGCTGGACTTTGTTCAAACCCAGCCCTCTCAGGGTGGAAGCAGCTCATCCCGATCCACAGTTGCCCCTGACTCTCTCCAGTTGGGTAAAGCAGGAACTTAGAAGTGTGACCCTGGGCAAGCCTTCCATTATTTGGGCTTCCCTTGGCCCATTTCTAAGTGCACTCACTGAGTATGACTGCTGCACAGTTCATCTCACATCTGAAATTCTATAAATGCTCAATTCCATGTTAAAAGGGCACAGGGTTCCCTCAGAATCTACTAAGCAGAGCTGCTGAAAGCTATTGGCAGATGCTTGCACTGACATTTTCACTCTTCAGTGGGCTGTGAAACTCTTCACTGGTCTCTAAGCTCTTATTAGGTAGTGAGGCTACCCAGGCCTGACCCAAAAATGAGAACTTGCTGTCTCAGTCCATGGAACATGGCTCTGTGCTCTGCCATGGCCCAATTGCCTCAAGCAGTTGGCCCAATGTGACCCTTCTTTATAGGCACAAGTTCTGGCTTTCTGTCCTACCAGCTCCTTGGAAACTTGGCCAGTTCCTGATGCTGCCTACCTCTGTCACTCACAAAGTTCAGCCCTTCGGTTCTGAGGGAGCCTAAGCAACCTCCCTAACCCGGAAAGAGTCACTGCTTGGACTCTTCCTTGAGCCAGCAGAGAAGCAATTAAAGAAATGTTGCTAGTGGTGTAGCTTGTGCCTCTCTTCTCCTTGAAGAGGAAACAAATATTTTGAAGAGACAAATTCAGAAGGCAAGCACAGGACTCGGCAGGGCTGTTTTCCAGTACTCCCCGAGGTGAAGGCAGAGAGCAGGGTAAAGGCCAGCACCGTCATATTAATAATGGATGCTGTGCTGCCCAGAGGCTTGCTGTCAACTGTGCATGTGCTTTGCAGAAGTCCAATTAGGGCTGAATTATAGTGATCAATAGAGCAGCAGGATTGAGATCCAAACAAAGAGAACACAGTCCCATTTCACTGGGGGGAATTTATGAGAGAGAGAGAGATGGCATAATTGGAGGATGCGTTACAGACTGCAGGCTCTCCCAGGTCTGCGATGTCTTCAAGAGAATATTCCATGTTGACAGAACTCCAGCTGGCTCTGTGTAAACCACAGTGCTCCAGCCTTATGTCCAGGGAAAGGTGGAAGAAAGCAATGCCCAGTCCAAAGCAGGCCAGGGCAGTGGGAGGAGTGTGTGGCCTTGGAATCGAACCCTCGGGGATTAACTGTCTGGCTCATGGACCTCAGGCCAAAGGTTTATCACCCTGAGCTTGAAGTCCTTGTATGCAAAACTATGCTCACAGGATTACTGTGAGATCTCAGCAGTACACACAGTGCTCAGTGCATTGGGGACACAAAGATGTTCTCCTTCCTACTGTTCATTTCGCTACAATTATACTCTGCACAATTCAGTGTCATTCTATCAGTCCTCTATGCCTCTTCTTGAGGGTTCTTCCTCCCCTCTCTTGCTTTCCTGTAGAAATCTTACCCCTTGGTCAACACCAGGAATGAATGTTTGTGAACTTGGTCTTAGTTCGTGGAACCTACGCCAGCAGATTCTCTGCTCCATTTTTTATGGCCCTGGTGGTAAGAGGATAGGATAGGGTCTTCATTCAGTGAAAAGCAGATGAACTCTGCTTCCAGACGGGTCCTTGATTCCCACAGTCTACTTCATAGCCACCTACATCTGTGGGAGCCAGTCCACACGAGGCGATTATGTTTCCCTACTTCTGCAAACCACGAATCATTTTTGCAAGAAACTGAAAGAGTTGGAGGGGTGCTGCTTATCTGTGTGTTCTTGGATGTATAATGCCCTGAAGTAGTGAAGGAAGACAAAACAGAGAAAAATAAAATTACAGGAAAACAGATGAGGATAGGAAGGGGAGAAATGACTTCTGAATGCTATTTAATAGATGAGTAACAAATATATTGAGAAATGAGAGAAACAAATGTAGTGAGAGTGCAGACTTCATGGTCCAAATGGGCACAAAGATTGTTTCACTGGAGGCTGATGTTTTGTTGACCTCACCAGAAACACAGCAAAACCATCAAGGGATTCTTTCCAAGCCCACAGTTGCTAGGCTGGAACACAAGCCTAGGTTGGGAAAGCAGAGTTTCATAGCTGGAATTCTCACAGCTGGAAGCAGGGGACTGAGCCAGCTCTGCCTGCTTGCAAAGTGCCAGACAGTGCACTTGGCATATCATCCTAACTTCTACCAGCCCAGTGAGAGAGGCACTCTGACTGTCCCACTTCGTAGATAAAGAGAGTGGAAGCCCAAAGAAAAGATGGGGTTTATTCAGAGCCACCCGTACATACTATGGACTGGTGATAGTGAATCTTTTAGTTTTTGATGATAACGAACAGCCCACTGCAGCACACTTTTGCCCCCTCTGCTCTGGATCCTTTTCACCTGCAAAGACTGGTAGCAACAACGCCCAAGCCTTCAGTTACAAAAACACCTGCGTGGAGCCCCTGATCATAATCTCAGCTTCTGCTCCTTTACCTTAGAGGCTGCTGCTGTTTAGACATCATTTTAAGGAGTCAAATGAAATTCCCTTTTGATCCTAATCAGCAAATACTTACTTGGCACCTACCCTTTGCCTTGAAACCGTTTAGACTGTAAGTGGCCTCTGCCTCGAGCGTATCATTCCAGAGAAATTGTAGCCTGCATATCCCCTCTGGTTCCAGGAGCCTGGATTCTCCTGCAAACATGATCTTCTATAGCCAGATCCACTCTACTGCCTGTTGCTTTTCTATCAGCCTGAAACCATCTCCTTTCACATTCAGAAGATAGAATACCAACTGACCCTTGGCTCTCACCACTGAGTTGACTTTATCCATCAGAAAAGGTCCCTCATTCCATTAGTGTAATTTCTCTAAGAGAGCACAGGGCATCATCTTTGAAAGCAGAAAACACGCCGCTGTCTGACAATGGAGCTTCCATAAATAACTGATGTCTCTTTTTACCTGGAGCTGAGGCAGCTCTCAAAGCACCACCACACAGTACACATTCAATGCAGGCTCTGATCCCTGATGGGCTGGGTGATAGCCAACAGCCAAAAGAGATTGTCCTCTTGCTGTCTCCCAAAGCTAACTCCTGCTAGGTCAAAGAGAATGTCCAGAGGCTCTCTCCACGTCATATACCCACTGACACCCACAGGGTAAGACACAGACAGTTCAGCTTAGCTTGCTGGGATGTACATGTTGGTCTCCTAATTATCTGTTGTAGATCTGCTAGTGGCCATGTCTTTAACAGTACTACTCTAGGACCAAAACTTCATAGGTGTTTTCTAAGATCACCTCCTGCTACAGTTAAGATGAATATCCACCAAGCACTGTGTTAAAGGTTGGTCCCAAGATGGAGCGAGTGGGAGGCGATGGAACATTTAGGAGAAGGCACCTCATGGGTACTTATGTTGCTGGGAATGTGTCCTTGGAGAGGACTTTGTGACCCTGGCCTCTCGCCCCTTTGCTTCCTGGCCATGGGGTGATCAGTTTACTCCATCACACATTTCCTGTCTTTGCCTTCTGCTTGACTACCAAAGGCTCAAAGCAGCGACTAATCTTGGAATGGAACTTCCAAAAACCATGAGCCAAACTAAATCTTTTGGCTTTATAATGATCATGAATATTTCATTATTCTGCAGTGACGGGAAGCTGACCGACACATGTCTCTCCATTTTCACCCCTTTTGCCCTGATCTCCATTATTTGCTGACAGTATGTTCACACTAACTCCCAGTAGCTATAAAACTGGAGTTGGGGATGGGGTGGATAGATGGATAAATGGATGGATGGATGGATGGATAAAAAAATAAACAGATAATCATGTTGTTTATGTTCCTGACCCATGAGGTCCATGTCTACACAGACACAAGCACTCTGGGTTAAAAACAACTAACAAGAATAATAATAAAAATAACTTCAAGTCTTTAACTTTCTTCCCTCAAAATCATTAAATGGAATCCAACCCAGTAAACCATACCTTGCCCCACACAACCTATCCCTTCTCTTCACGTCTCCCACTGTCCCTGTTTCCTAGGACATCCTTTCACAACCTCTAAGGAAAACCAAACCCTTTCCTTGTCTTTCCCCAGCCTCAGCCCTCTCCTAGTTCCTTGTACATGCTCACCTGGCTTTCTCTGCCCTAAATCTTGCTGCACTAAACCTCTATTTCTCCAACAAGTTCTGCCCCAGTGAAAGTCAGGAAGAGGGACAAAGAAACCCAGGAGCGCAAGAGTAGCACCTATCAGCTATCTGCGTGAGGAAGGGAAAAAAGAAGAGAGTCCCATGAATCTCTAGGTCCCATAACTCAGTGGTAAAGAGATTAGAGTCACAGAGCCTGGATCAGTGCATCACTGTGTAAAAGCTGCACAGCCTTAAGCAAGTGGTGAAACTTCAGCCAAAAAAATGTAACAGCAACTTTCTGCCTCTCGGGACCGATGGTTAAGGAAGATAATATATGGAAGCACATAGGACAGTGCTTCACAGAGTATAAATGTTGGCTTTCATTGTTTAGGATTGTTCATTATCTGAACTGGCAGGAAGATTCTTGTACATTTATTGATATGCACTCTTGGATTAAATGAGAAGCAATCTAGATTTGGTTAAACCAAGTTTACTTTTACACCCACACTGTATCCCTACCAGGTAGGCAACAATCCTCACACAGATTTCTTCAGTGATTGGGAAGTCACTGCCCACCAATCAGTCATGCAGGAAGAAATGGAGGAAAGTAAGAGAGAAATTAGCAGCACCTTCAGGGAAAGTACCGTCTCCTCGTGAGATGAGAGTACAATGCTGTTTTGTCTTCCCCAAGGCAGTAGATATATTCTTCAGAACTCTTAGGTGGGAAACTACAGAAATTAATTGATGTACACTGTTCATCTTATCTAAAATGTTCAAGACAAGGCCTTCATACAAGGATGGAACCACGAGCCCCAGTGCAGTCAGTATGACTCAGCACTACCATCCTTTGGTTCTATTATCTTATATGCTGACTTAATTTCTATTTTATTTCCTCTTGCAGTAGCTGCTGGTATCTCTGGGTTTATACCCTGTCAGGTTAGTAATCCCAATGAGGGAAAGTCACCTTGACCAGTTATTCTTGCCAGTGTACCAAGATTCATTCTGATTGGACTGCCTTGGGTCATATGTTATCTTTGAACCAATCAGTGGGACCAGAACCATGAAATGCAGATTGGCTAGATCCGCATTGGGTATCTACCCATGACTTCAAAAAGGTTGGTCAGTCTCTCTTAGACTATATAGACTAATTAAAAAAAAAAAAAAAGGATACTATTTCTAAAAGAGGGGAATGAATGCTGGCTGGGCAAAAGCAATAGGGATCCACTTAGAGAGAAGGAAATTTGGAGTAAAAGTTAAACTAAATGGAACACACTACCTCTCCCTATTTTCTTCCAGCATCTGTGTCCTGCAGGACTATCTTCAAATGAAAACATAAGTGGAAGAGAAGCAGCACCCACAACAGTGCCCTCCCTGCAGACTGTCAGAGGACCAGCAACCACAAAGAGCTGTGAAAACCTTCACTCTGTGGTGATTCCTTCTCTCCCCTAATCCCTGGCCAGCAGAAAAGATGCCTCCCTAGTCTTCTGTCCACACTGCTCACTGATCTCACTGTGATGCCCAGGTCCCTTGTGATCCACACAAAATCCTGCTGCCTCCTTGGCTGAGATGATGCTCTTTTAAGAGCACAGGTGACACCTCGCCCATCCTTAGGGTCTGGTGCAAAGTAGGTGCTAGGCAAGTATGGACCTGAGGCACTGCATATCCAAATGCACAATAGCCGGTCCACAGATAAAAATAGAACTCACACTGCAATCTGCTGCCACTAGCCCAGGAAACCAGCCCTTTTGTTCAGTAACTGTTCCAGAAAGCCAACCTTCTAGCTCCAAGTCAGATTTGCAGGAAATAAAACCACTATCCCTAGCAACCAATCCAACAGCCACACAATAACTCCTGTAATTATTGGTCCCAAACAGGCAGAACTTGGACAATAACTGACAGCTACTCTAATTTTTGTCTCCACATCCGATTTAGAAGCAACCAGTGAAAGTCAAAATATGCACCTCCAACCAATCACATGGGATGCCTTGATTTTAGTTATCCTGCCTACAGCTTCATGCCAAAACCCTCCAGTTAGTGACTATCCAAGGCTTTCCCTTTCTTCTACTATAAATCTCCCCCACTCCTGTTCTTGCCTTTGAATTCTCTGCCATAAAGTATCAGTGTCTGACTCCTTTGCTATAGGGAGCCCTGAATAAAAAAGCCTTTGTTTATTCTCCTTTGATTGGTCTTTTTTTATTTCCACTAGACCCGATTGCTCACTGACCCACTTCCAACCCACTAAGCTCTAGAACAATGCCTGTCCTCCTCTACCTGCCACATGATCCTTATCTGACGCTACAGGCAGGCTGGAGTCTGCAGCAGTGCCAGGTCTTGTCGCTGAGCCAGGAAGAGCTGGAAATGCCACCTTTGAGCACACACACTGTAAGACATACTGTTGAATGCTGTGTAACCCAAAATCCACAGCACAGTCAGGCTGGTGAGTGCCAGGGGCGAATGCCTGCTGCATTGGAAGAAGATGGCAAGAAGGTGGCAAGAGGAGAAAGGGAGAAATTCGAAAGCCCCGTGAGTTACATGGAGGTGGCATCTGACCTAGGCCATTGAGGGTGAATTAGAAAGAAAACAAAGGAAGGTTTGGGACAGATCGAAGGTGGACATAAGATAGACCAGAGAAAATGCATGCAGGCAGGGAATTCTGAAGTGGTCTCCGCGGTTTGTGCCTCAGAGTTATTCCTGCTTCTCTGCAGGGCCCTGAATGTTGGTAGTTCAAAAGCATTTTCCAATAAACACAGATTAAAGAGGCTTAAACCTCTGTTTCCTTTTCTCCATATGCATAAAACGATAAACACTCCTGGGATGGTTGGGACTTATATAGGTATATATTTCTGAACTGTGGCTCATAAATAAAATTTGGTCCTCTTTGCTAGAAAGTAAATTATTTATCCAAGGCAGAGCACCAGGTAATAGAAGGAGAGGTAAGGAGAAGATACTGTTTTTCCAATGTCATTTATAATCCCCAAAATGAGGCAGCCTTGGGTTGGGTGGCAGTTTCTTCCTTACCAATTCTAGTGTTGTGTTCTTTTTGATTTCATGTGCTCTCCGTGGGTAGCCATGGACTTCTGAGATTGGCTGTCTGTTGAGGAAGTCACGTGTGGAATTCAAATCAGGGTGGTACCACTGGGTCCAGCACTCCCCTCAGTGGATTAGTGCCTGAATGGAGCAGAGAATACATCTTCAGTGGGACTTTGGTGGAGTCCAGCAAGCCTGCACTGAGTTCAGCTCTGCTCCACTCTTGACGAGATGTCACGCACACCGAGGAACCTCACTGGACTCGTTTCCTCCTAGCTGAAATGGGAAAAGAATACCTTTCCCATAGGGACTCTGCAAAATTGATTGTGATTGCACCTGGCTCACAGCAAGTGATACGTAGCAGCATCTCCTAGGGCCCTATTTAAGAGTCAGTCCAGTGCAAGTTACCTGCACATGATCACCCACAAGCCTTTCCTACTGCCAGAATCCTGTGAGAAGTCTGTTAGGAGGTGAACAATGCCTGCACTTTCAGACAAATCCTTAGAAAGAAAAAGAAACTGGTTTAATGTCTTTTTTGCTCTGTCATTATAATCTGCAGGATCGGGCTATGGAAGCTTACCAGGGACCACAATGTATTGCTGGATGAATCAAGTAGGCCTCTGTCTTTATCATTCACAATCACTAGAGAAAGCACAGGAATTCTCCTTGTGCAAATGGACACTCTGGCTTCGTGAGCTGGTCAGAGTTGCTTTAAAATCCAGCAAACAGGACCAGAGTTCAATCCTCAGTACCAAAACAAAATTTTTTTTAAATACATAAAATAAAATCCAGCAAACAATTATAAGGTCTTCTGCCTCCCAAAAGTAGAACTATCACTCTTGGTTGAGGAAATATTAGAAGTAATCGTCCGCCCCAGAAGAGTAAGGGGAAAGGAGTAGGGTGAAATAAGTCCCCTACTTAAAAAATACAGGGAGACCCTAACTCCCAGGACCTCTGCATGCGATGTTGTTTGGAAAAGGGGCCTTATAGAGTTGACTGGGTTAAAATGAAGTCCTTACAATGGGTCCTAAGCCATTATGACTATTGTCCTTACTAAAAGGGGGGATTTGGCCATGGAGACAAACATCCCAGGGGAAAACAGCATGAAGATACAAAGGGAGACAATAGCCATGTGGCTGGAGTGAAAAGTGAACAAGGTGGAGAATGCCAAAGATGACCACAAACACCAGGATGAGGAGTACTTCTCCCTAGAACCATCAGAGAGACAACCAGTGCTTTGATTTTAGACCTTAGCCTCCAGAACCACAAGACAGCAAGTTTTTGTTGTAAGCCACCAGTATTTGGCACTTTGTTATGGCAGCTCTAGGACACTGATCCAGGGAACATTTTAGTTTTGCTGTTCTAGAAGCAGACTCAGCAATAAGCATGCAAGCATAGATTTAGGGAGTGGACTGCAGGACATGTCAGTAGGGGAGCAGGGAAGTAAGGCAAGGAAGAAAAGAAAGCCAGCAAAGTGTATGCTATCCAGTCAGGGACCACTTTAGGCAACTAAACTTATGCCTCTGGGGGAAACATCAAAATTTGGTACAGACCACGAATGTGCTGAGCACACACCTACCCAACTGCACAGCTGGGAGCTGGAGTATTTATAAAGCAGCTCACAGGGCGGAAAGGCTATTGGTATTTAGTATGTGATGAGAGCCACAAAGAAAGCTCCAGAGGCCAAAGAGAACCCTACAGTGGAGGCTGGACTAGGCATAAGCAGCTGCTTCTGGGAACACTGAAATCATAAGAAGAAGGCAATTCAGGCTGAGCTCCAAGTGCTGTGCTCCAAGGGACTTTTGAGAAGAGGAGAAAGAAAACATCAGGGTGAAGCCATACTGGGAAACTTGAGTATCAGGTCATAATCTAAATCTGTTTCCACAGGCAGCAGAGGGGTAACAGAGAATTTACAGCAGAAAAAAGTGATCAGATTAGAACTCAGGTTTTTAGAAAAATGAATGTGAAGAGTATACTAGAAAAGGAAAAACAAAGGAGAGGTAGCTACTTGTCCTTAGAGGACTGTGGATGGCATGGGGACAGGATTAAAAGTCATCATAAGAAAGAGGACAAGGGTGTAGGAAATGTGAACTCATTACCCCATAAACCACATGGTCCTGCCTCAGAGAACATCACAGAAACCAGAAGCCAGGCCCAGAGAAGGTCAACCTCAGAGATATGAGGATAAACAGGTTTGGAAGGAGAACTGCGGACCGCATCCCTCACTCCCCCACATCCAAATTTCAGACCAAATGAAGAACATACAGGACTGGGAGATGAGCAGATTGCTTTTCCAAGACTTTCCCCATTCTCACTCCATCCAAAGCAAACATGGATTGGAAACCACAGGGTTTGCAAATGCCACTGTGCCATTTGAAGCTAAGATCTCATTTGCCAGTTTGCAGCCTGCACTTCAGACTGCTTCAAACAAGAGGGTTATCAATACTGACTTATAAATAAATGAAGGAACTAAATAATGCATCCCATCTTAATATGGCTCTAATTTCCTTGACAATACTACAAAGTCATAATGTATTTTTGACTCTAGAACTCTGTTAGAAAGTCTAACAGATTTGACATAGACGCCTCTGAAAAGGAAATATAAGGAGGAAACATGAGCCCTATTAATTTCATTCGAATCAGAGCGACACTGCTTTTCCTAGGTTCTAACCAGCGATGCCCTCCAGGCCAGGGCTGCCTGGAGAAGTAGATCTTTCATCCTCCTCTTCAGCTTCCTGACCATAATCCCTGGCTGCCTATATATAGCCTCAGAAGTTTTGCTTCTCTCTCCATGAGCCCAAGGACAATCAGCCTCCAATTAGGGGCCGAGTCTGTCAGTTTCTGTGGTACCAACCAGCCTGGCTGGTCCTCAGAAGCGCTTCTGAGGAAACTCTACACCCAGATGTAGCAACCTCCGGAAGAAGAAAAGATTAACCCTACTCAGCCCACACCGTGGTGTGTCCTTAGTTTGCATCGGGTAAGGGATGGTCACTGGAAGCTGGCGGGCCCTTGGTCAGGAAAAAGAAAAACCTCAGTGACTGAATGTGGAGGAACTTGTGAGCAGCCCTCACGCCAGAGCAGCAGCCCGCCCCTCCCACTGCCAGGTGATAGGAAGGATAACAGTGCCCACTCTAGGGAGTGAAATGGAAGGGCAGAAGGAGGTAGAAATGGGATATGTTTGATACTCTGAGAATACAGCAGTGGTGTGAGGAATGCAACCAGGCAGGCAGCTCTGCAAGCTGCATTTCTAACCACTGCACACCCCCCCCAACTCAAATACTATATCAAGAAGAGTTTCAGTGTGGCAGGAACCTAAGGGTTTTCTCTCTGGGGGCTGAGCATTAACTCTCATTTCCTCTTCACAGGAAATCATGTCCCCACTGGAGCTCAGAGAAGTTAAGTGAACAACTAGGGTTGCATATTTGGCAAACGGCTGCTTTTGGATCCATCTGGATTCCCAACCATGTCCTTGGTCTACATCCCAAGCCACACTGGAAACACAGGGCTTATCTCTTCAGAACCACTTAGTCCATCCTGATCACAGACGGTATGTGGTTTTGTTTTTATTTTACCTGAGTGAGTCAAGTACATCCTGATTTTCTTAACTTCAATGAAGCTGGAGAGCTGATGGCCACTTTCCAAGTAGAACAACCTAGACCCATGTGTTCTAAACAATAGCCACTCTCCCAGCTAGAAATCAGTTTATACTGAATCCCTTTTATAAATGAGCCATAAAAAAGTGCTATTTAATCCAGGCACCATGGCACATGTCTGTAATTTCAGCACTCTGGAAAGCTGAAGCAGGAAGATTGCAACTTAGTGATTTAGCAAGACTCTGTCTCAAAGTGGGGA
Source organism: Fukomys damarensis (assembly GCF_012274545.1). Classification (NCBI taxonomy): domain Eukaryota; kingdom Metazoa; phylum Chordata; class Mammalia; order Rodentia; family Bathyergidae; genus Fukomys; species Fukomys damarensis. The sequence goes on from NW_022900931.1 coordinate 51,460,432, forward strand.
GGATGTACTCAGAGTGAGGGCCCTAAATTCAGTCCCCAGAATCATCCAAAAACATCCTGAACTCCAGCTCAATAAATCCCGGGTGAAGTCTTTGTTGAATACTTGCCCATAAAGCAAATGGTCATCTCCTCATTGACCACTTTTTATTTCTAATAGCAAGAGAATCATATTATGTGTATGCATGCTTGCGAGGACTCACATCACAATGTTCACCAACTTTTGCTGATAACTTACAGAGTGCCCTAATCATGTCACACTATCTCATTTAACTAGGTCAACAGCCCTACAAGGTAAGTTCTAACATTACCTCCATTTGCAGATGATGTATCAATCAAGAGAGGTCAGGATAGTATGGTCTCTGGGTCCATAGAATCAGCCTCACTGGAAAACGTCTCAGGAATGTGTATTCCTGGCCCCCACCTGCTACCTGTGGCTGAGAGCCCAAGGGTTTGAATCTTGGTCCCGCTGCAGGTCTGCAGAGGCTGGGCTGTGGTTCCCCATCCTCCATTTCTCTCTCTCTCTCTCTCTCTCTCTCTCCCCCCCCTCCCTCTCTCTCTCTCTCTCTCTCTCTCTCTCTCTCTCTCTCTCTCTCTCTCTCTGGCTCAGGCTGCAGGACAGGCTCTGTGGGGAATTTTGCCAGCAGAAGGATAAGAGCCATGGAGAGCCATGTGTCCGTGCTTAAAGCTCCCCCTCTGAAATGCCTCAAGTTGAGTACCCACCCCCAGGGAGGGGGCAGAAAACATTTGTGAACAACAATGTAATCCTCTAATCTAACCCTCTCCTCTGCCCACACATACTGTTTGCCCCCCTTCCGTGTGCACAGCACACACAGCCTTCCTAGGGCAGATAGCCTACCATATATCGGGACTATCTCCACGAAGCAGAAGTGGCCTCCCTTTTCCGTGTATTAAACCATTCATCTGCCTCCATATAGCCACTGTGCAATACTGGAGCAGAGCTGGGACAGCCACAGTAACTCCTGCTGGTAGAGGCAGGAGAATGAGACTGGTCACTTCCCCTTTGGATGGACATGGAAGTTACTTTAGAGAGCTCTCTGGACCTGGTGTTCCATGGTCCTAAAGTCTGTGGCATGGGAGACCCTTTCTGTTCCACTAATCTTCTTGGCACCTCTAAGGAGGGCAACAGAGACTACCCTCTCCAACAGGGGTAATGGTTTCCTCTGTCTGCTTCTGGGCTGGGCGAGGCTGAGGACTTGCCATGGTTTGAATATTTGTCCCCTGCAAGACAGACATATGTTGAAATTTAGCTGCTCCTGTCATGGAACTGGGAAGTCAAACCTTTAAGAGGTATTTCTGGTCAGGAGAGTTCCACACTCATGAATGGGTTGATGCCATTGTCACAGAAGTGTGTTAGTGGTAAAATCTAAACTCATCCTCTATCTTATACAACATGCCCTCCCACCTTATATGACAGAGTATAAATGTCCTTGACAAATGCTGGCACCATACTCTTGGATTTCCCAGATTCCAGAACCTTGAAAAGATGAATTTCAATTGTATGTAAAATACTCAATCAAAGGGACCCTGTTACAGTAACAGAAAATGGATTAGGACAGGGTTTAGGGGTCGCTCGAAGTCTCAGACAGCTTTGGCATGTATTGTTCGGGGTTGGTGATTCTTCTGGCAACAGAACTCTCTCAAAACATATTTGACTCTTCTTTGATTCCAGGCAGACCCAGGTAGCAAAATCCAAACCCATTTCTCTAAATGCATTTATAGATATCCTAATCATGTCAAGCTTTTGTGGAAGAGCTATAGTTGTGCCCTAGTCTTTTGTTCCCAAGGCACAGAGGAAAAGCTAAGGCATAGAGAGGTAAAGTAAATTTTCTCTGGACTCATGCCTGAGGTTGAACACAGTTCTTCTAGTCTCCATAGCCGTCTACACCACTTTCCCTCATCACCCAGAACCTGCAGACTTGACTCTAGTGTAGCTTCTAACAAGACAAGACTGTATCTCTAGGATGACATAGCCCACCCTCATCCCCCATTAAAATCCCTTCCTAAGAAAACTCAGAGCTGCCAGAAGTTTTCTTTTTTTTTCAGCTTTAATTGAGTTTATTGGTACATTTTAGGGATACAGTACAGTTACATTCATTGTTGGGATCTTGTACCTCTACATGACAGGTCTTGATTCTCATTTTTTCCCCTTACCTCTGCCCTCCCTTCACCCCCTCCTCCCCTCCCCATCTACAAACACTTTATTTTCATCTTTTCATTCTCTCACATTTTTTTCTTTTCCCTTTTTACTCTTTCCCTACCCATCCCACCCTCCCTACACCTTTAGCTCCTTTCTTCCCATTTCTAAATGTCAGCAATCTTATTAGAGTCTTATGCATTGTTACAGATTATTTACAGCAGGGAAACTATTTGGTATTTACACATGTGTGACTTATTTATTTCACTTAGGAGTATATCTTCAATATGTATCCATTTTCCTATGAATGAATCTATTCTCTCGCTCTTTATGGCTGAGTAATATTCCATTTTATAGAAAAACCACATCTTCTTTATCCAGTTTCCAACGGATGGGCAAATAGGTTGTTTCCAAGATTTAGCTATTACAAACTGTGCCGCTATAAACATGGGTGCACATACTTCTCTGTGATATGATTCTTTTAGTTCTCTTGGAAAGATACCCAACAGAGGGATGGCTGGGTCAAATGGAACCTCCAGTCCAAGCTCTTTGAGGTATCTCCATATTGATTTCCATAGTGGTTGCACTAGTCTGCACTCCCACCAACAATGGAGGAGGGTTCCTTTCTCCCCACAACCCCGCCAACATTTGTTATTGTGTGATTTCTTGATAGCAGCCATTCTTTGTGGGGTGAGGTGGAATCTCAGTGTTGTTTTCATCTGCATCTCTCGAATGACCAGTGATGTGGAACATTTTTTCATATATTTTCTTGCTGCTTTCACTTCTTTGTATGAGAAATGTCTGTTCATTTCGGATGCCCATTTTTGGATCGGGTCTTTATATTTGGGGGGACTGATTGTTTTGAGTTCTTTATATATCCTTGATAATAGTCCTTTGTCTGAGGTACAGCTGGTAAAAATTTTTTCCCACATTGCAGATTGTCTCTTAGTTCTGCTAATGGTTTCTTTTGAAGTACAGAAGCTTTTTAGTAAGATGAGATCCCATTTGTTGATTCTATCTGCTAGTTCCCATGATACTGAGGATTTGTTCATAACGACTTTTCCTATACCAATGTCTTCCAGAGTTCTGCCTAACTTACCTTCCAGCAATTTTAATGTTTCTGGTTTAATATTTAGATCTTTAATCCATTTGGATTTTAATTTAGTGCATAGCGAAAGATAAAGGTCTAATTTTAATCTGTGGCAGGTTGACATCCAGTTTTTCCAACACCATTTATTAAAGAGGCTATCTTTCCTCCACTGAGGATGGTCAGCTCCTTTGTCAAAGATGAGGTAGCTGAGTACATCTGCATTTGTTTTTGCGTCTTCCAGTCTGTTCCACTGATCCTCAGGCCTATTTCTTTGCCAGTACCACGCTGTTTTTATCACAGTGGCTTTGTAGTATAGTTTCAATTTGGGAATTGTTACACCTGGTGCCATGTGTCTGTTGCCTAAAATGGCTTTGGCTATTCTAGGTCTCTTATGGTTCCAAATGAATTTTTGGATTTTTTTTTCTAGTTCTGTGAAATACAGTGTTGGAATTTCAATTGGCATTGCAAAGAAGTTTTCTTTTTGTTCTACCCAATAGCTGCTCTAGGCCCCTGACCTTCCTTCCTTGTAGAATTTACTGAAAAGAAATTTGTAAGGATGAAGACAGATCTCTTGCAACTCAGAAGCATCTCTCAAAGGCCTGAGAGCCATTCCTCCACAAGGAAATCATCAGGAAGGTCAAGTCCTCAACTTTCCAGTCTCTGGGATGGCAGAACCCTGAGATAGATGCCGCCAGCTAGCAAAAACACAGGCCCAACTGCACCTACACTTACCAGGAGAGCTCAACTTTCTGAGTTCACTCTCCCTCTCTTCTTCATTGTTTCTCATTCTTCCTTTAAAACACTCGACTCACCTCTACACAAAGTAGAATAGAGCTCAGGTTTTCCCCCTACTGTCAGCACTTACTGAAGGAAATCTCTTGTCACTATTTGACACCTGCCTCCATTTCTTACCTAGTGTTTTGTTAAGCATCGCCCCGTCGTGGTCCTCTGAAGATGCAGGAGTCCTTTTCAAACTTTAATGATCAGTCAGAGCATCACCTGGGAGGTAGGGATGTGTTTCTTAAAAAAGCAAAAGGTCCCAAGCCTCAGTGTCCCTGGATTTGACTTTGTAAAGCAGAGCAGAAGTCGGGAACGTGGGTTTTCACAAGACCCCCATTCCTGCACCAAGGTGATCCTGATGCAGACTGTTGGCCTGCCCCTTTTCGAGACACCTTGCCCTATTAGTGTTTTAATTCCCACCTGGTAGAGGATGAATAACATTCTGTGAGAAAGTAGCAAGTTTTTCTGAAGGTGCTTGAGGGCATGTGAGAAGCGCTTCATTAATTTTCACCCTGGTCCTTGGAGGTGGCATCATGATAGTTGTAATTATCCCTCCATTACTTGCAGGGATTGAAGTGTTTTTAGAGAACAAACTTCGACTAAGAAGCTAAGTGACTACCAAACAGCACCCAGCAGGCGGGATGGGAGTGAGGTCACAAGGGAGCAGAGGAAGCAAGGGCAGAGTTCCTCAAAGGCCGGATTTCAGCCCCCGGGTGCAAGAAAACACCTGTCCAGCCTGCAGCTGACCCAGTGGACAGGAAGGGAGCCTGAAAGGGCAGGACAAAGGAAAAAAAGAGCCAGACAATGTTTTTCTGATCCAGTGGCCCCAGAAATGCTTTAGCAAGTTTTATAAAATATTAAATTATTTGACAATATTTTCAAATCAGGTAGCTACACAGAAAAATTCAAATCAATGGCTTCTCGAATCAGAATCCCAGGGCCCAGGGATTTAGCTCAGTGGCACCGCTCCTGTCTGGCGATCACAAAGTCCCGAGTTCGATCCTTGGTACCAAAAAGACAGAATCAGAATCCCAGAAGCCTGCAGAGCCAGAGGCAGTCCGTCATTCATTCCCATTGCTAAGTGATTTCTGGACTCACTGACAACCTAACCGGGCCCTGCAGCAGTTGGATAACAACCCTCGTTCAGTCTGTCAGTCACTCTTCCTGTCACTGTAAGCCTGGAGAAAGGGCTGGAGGTCCTCTCCCTTGCCATTTGGCTTGTGGGGCTGTGAGACAGACAGGTGCCCCTCAAGAGCATGGAAGTGCTTATCACCCCACAAGAGATTCACATACCTTCAGCAGAGAAAGCAATGGCTTGCACATTTTATCACAACTTGGAACAAATAAATAAATCACTTAGGACTTTCCTAAAGCATCAACATCCAACACTGTCAAACTAAGAAAACAGAGTATGTGGAAGCAAAACAGTTCCGGCCCGTGAGAAAAATCTGCAAACTCATTTGAACAAAGAAGGACTTCTAAGAGCAAATGAACAGCTTTAGTAGGAGTTTATCACTAAAAATGCTACCACATGCTTAGGGCTGTTTCATAATATTTTAAGATTAAGTTAACATTCATTTAACATTAAAACTGGGGTTTAATAAAGTCTGAAGAATAAATCGTGTCTTTGAATAAGAAACATAGATAAAATTCCATTTTAATATGCAAAGCAACATAAAATAAATGCATTTAAGCAATAGTTCAAAAACATTTATGATAATTAAGTTCAAAAAAATATGAAGGAAAGATCTGGAAACCACTAGAGCTCTCTCAATATAAAGAAATAATGCAGGAAGTAAAAAGCAATGGTCTTTAACTCAAAACCAATTAATATATGCTGATAATTATCAGATAACTGCAAAATCTTATCTGCAACAGTTTACCCAGATGATCTCTGGGAATCGGTGGAAACCAAAGCCACACTCCAGCCAAGTGTGCAACCACTTACCCCAACTAGCTCCCCTCAACCTCACATGGTGTTCTACCCCCAGGACCCCAGCAAGAGTCACCTCCAAAGTGATAGCAAAGGAGTCTTCACAAAGTGCCCCAAATCATCCAGTTGAGATTTCAAAAAGTAAAGCACAAAATATCATGGTGACCAAGTCAAAGCATTTATCAGGGGAACTTAGAGGGTGCTACATCATGTAGCACGAACACCTACCATGGGAAGTGAGGGGGAAAAAAAGGGGAACATTCTACCCAGATATATTCATACGAGGATTGGGCTATGGAGTTTACATAGGTGCTTAAAATTTTTTGGCTCTGGGCCAGGGCCGATGTTTTGAGCAATGTTCAATGTTCGATGTTCAATGTTCAATGTTTTGAGCAATAACGTAAAAACCCTTTATCAGTACCTGGAAATATTTTAGGTGCTAGCTTGACCTCATGCCTGCTGAGGAAAGCCTGAAACTATTTGAGTTCCAGAGCAGGCAAGGTGCTTGGTACTTTTCAGTTAGGACACAGAAAGAAAATGGGGGAAGCTGAGGGACCCTCAAAGCTACTCCAACTGACTCTTACTACAGCCCATGTCTGTCTCTTCTGTGACATTCCCTGGGATCACTAACAAGGTCCTTTTTTACTAACTTTATGAAGCACTGCAAACAAAACCCATGCCAATAATAAATCTAAGGGCACTTTACAAGGCCTGAAATCACAGTTCCTATAAGGTTTACTGTCTGAGTTTTGCATAAAGACCCATCCTGAAAACCATGGTTTTATTGTAGACAAGCAGGATTAATTTCCCGATGGATAATTAGCTATAGCTGCTTTTGTAAGTAAAAGAAGGATTGACTAACTTCAGCTTCTTTGTCAGGGGAGGTCTGGAATATTTACACATATTCAATTTGTAAAAGGATCCACGTGTCTCCTTGAGCAACTGTCAGCATGTCTGGAATTTCCACTGTGTAGAACCACCTCTTTCATTACATCTGTCTCCATGGTCAAGCCCTGCAAGCCTTCTCCACAGAGCCCAACACTGTGGAGACAAGTCTTCGAAAGGTTTCCACCCTCTGTATATTAAGAGTCTTCTGGAGGACAAAATTTAGTCAATAAACCATCCTACACAGAAAAAACGGACCTACTCCAAGAACCCCTTCCAGATGATCTTTTGGAGAGGCCCAGGGACAGTTTCAGAGACAATTCTGGAGTATGCCCACATACTCTAAGCAAGATGCTCCACCCAAGCCACTGTGGGTGAAGCAGAGGGAGAACTTAGTACTACTGAAGCACTGGTACCATTTGAGGCAATATAGTATATCTCTGCCTATAAGACTAGCCTGTGGGCAGATCAGGCTGTCCCTAAGTACAATTTTGGATAATTAAGTACTAGAAGTAGGAAGGAATTTACCTAATGTTATGTAACTGTGTATATTTACAGTGCTTATGTTGTTCTCAAGAGTTCTCTACAATGTAGAAGAGCATCCCTGCTATACAAGTAGGCCACATGAGGCCATCCTACATTTTTCAGCACAGTTCCCATTACCAGGATGTGGCTCCTTTCAGCTTTGGTGATTAGCTCCCTGCAGGACGTACTTACAGAAAGACTTATAGTGTGTCCAGAGTTGCTTATTGTCATATGACATTTACTCACATTTGCATGTATGATGTTGGAAGTATTTAAGGCAGTGATTTCCAAGCGTTTTTCAGTTGTCCACTTTTGCATGGAGATCCAGCTGTCACTCAGTAGGGTCTCAGTTCAAACGGGGTTCTTCCTTAGCTACTCAAAGCCATAAAACCACATACTTGGCAATATAGATCAGCTTTGTAGATGGGCTATGTGATGGATCCAGGCTGGGAAAACATTCTTTGAGGATGTACAAGCAGTAGGAAGGATGATATAAGAGTGAAGGAGAAGGCAGCTCAAGCTAACAGTGGAAACATAATAATTTATTAGGAACACACACAGGCCACCTGCTCTTTCTGTTTGTAAAACTAGTACTAGACTTCTCTTTTGTACAGTAATCATGGGGAATCTTCCCAGGAGGATTAGACTTTCTGTCTCCTCGTGGGAGGAGTCGCAAACTCCACAGTGATGTGGCTGAATGACATCTATTGTACTAGTCCCATTGCAGTGCCTGAGTGTGAGAGCACTGCCTGCTATTGCCAACATATCTTCCTGAGCCCTTCATCCAAAAGGAAGGTGGTCATTTTTAGGGAGATGGGGGCCTCTTGCCTCAAAGGAAGAAGGACACCAGTCCAGGCAGTGGCACCCTCCACCCTAGACACCACATCAGGATTCCCTGCTAAAGCAGCATGGGAAAAGGGGAGTACGCAATCATGGCATTCTGCGTAGAAATGAGTTTGTAATTAAGTCAGTGTCTGACTTCTTCATGTCATCTGGCTTGAAGTTGGGCAGCTACCTTTCCTCCCCTAGTGAGGGCCTCATCCACAGAACATACAGCTTCTATTAAAATCATGGCCCCATTTCTTAATGAGGGAAGTTCCATCAGGAACTTTAGTTCTTTCTTAAGAGACCATTTTCCTTCTCTTCAAGTTCTGTTCCTTATGAGTTGAAAAGAAAATGGAATAGCCACATAATGCTCTCCTTTTTTGCTCAGTTCTGGATTTGGGAGCCCAAGAAATGTCTTACTTAATCACTGCAACGGTTCTCAGGGTACCATAGATTAGTTGCAAGCTTCAAAGACCCTATGTAGTAAAGATTGGTCTTGCTTTTCACCATGGGAAGGCTTGCAAAAAGCCATTTACAGTGTCTACATATAAGTGCCAACCAGTATCCCTTACCCTTAGGGAATGGGCCAATATAATCTATTTCTATGGGTTATTGGCTCTTTTCTCTTTTTATGTTTCTGGTGCCTGTGGCTTTTGTTGAGGATGAGCCTGGAAATAGGAAAATTCCATATCACTTTTTCTATTTCTTATTTGGACAGTGGTAAACCAGCTCCCTATGACCTCATTTCTGATGTAGCCAACATACTGTAGCTGCTTCTCCTGAAATCGCTGTCTAGGCTTGGGCCAGGATATCTACTTCTATTCCCACCATGGGATGGAACACTTGTGATTTTATAGCAAATAGTGTAGTTATGTAACAGTGGAAGCACCCTAGAGGTCTGTGATTGGCCCTGCAGATGAAGGCATACAAGATCCAGGACTTTTGGTCTAAGGGTATAAATAAGAACCAAGATGGATTATGTAAAGGTGCAAATTTCCAATGATGAATGTCATTATATTGTAGACCTTAAACACACCAATAAAATTAATTTTTAAAAATAAATAGACAAAGGTATACTAAAGAAGCATTTGATAATTCAGGGAAGAATGCCATGTATCCAATCAAGTAGCCTTTCCAGTATTTAACCCTTTTTTGAGACAGCAGCATATATGGCCAGGGCACCTTATTCAGTCCCCAGTAATCAATGATCAACCTCTAGGCACCATCAGACTCTTGCACCAGCCACCCTAAGGTCTGCTGTGAGCTCTGTGCAGGACACACAATCCCTACCCTTTCCAATGACAGAATAGTAGCTGTTCTCTCCTTGTGTTCCCCTGGGAAACAATACAGTTTGATAAATGACACTGTCTTGGATGAGGTAACACCATCGGCTCCTATCCAGCCTCCCTTTTATTTATTTCCCCCTTTCCCACTGTCTCCTCAAGCCATAGTTTAATCTGTGGATGTTTCAAGGATAGCTCCCAGGAAATTATTTATCACCAGAGTGCTCTCTAGGACTGGGGATGGGTAGACCCATGGACTGTAGTCTCAATTTGTAACAGTGGACTTTTTCTTACAAAGATAGACCCACCTACATATGAAGGTACATAAATAAGGGACCTGAAAAATATGTGAGGGCCATCACATATTAAAGTGCATTCAGATTTGGCATTCACCAGAAAGGACCAATGAATCTCTCTATTTTTTTCCCATTAAGTTTATGGATACATTTAAAGCAAACAATACAGTTACATTTATCATTGGGATCTCGTACCTTTACATGATACCTCTTGGTTCTTGTTTTTTCCCCATGCCTCTGCCCTCCCTTCACCCTCTTCAGCCTTCCCTATTTACAAAGCAATGATTCTTTATTCTGACAGGAATCTTCCATTGCTCCAAATGGCCCTACATTCAAGGAATCTTATCAGTCCTGTCACAGCAGGCGCTATGGTAGTAGGACCTTACTTGCTCCACCTGAGTGAGTAGAGTAACACCCATCCCAGGGGTCAAGAGAAAGAACCCAGGTCCCCACAAGGAATGTAAGCAGCTATATTCTGCAAACCATCCCCACAAGGGCTCTCTGCCAGGCACTCACAGATCTGGGTGAACCAGAGCACAAGGTGCTCAGCATCACCTTTTTCTCTGTTTTATTTTTTTTCCCCCTCTGTCTCTCCACTGTCAGCAGATAGGACTCAGAACCATAGCTGCCACCCAAGTCTCCCCAGGTGGCAGGCAGGACAGGGTCGGTAAGCTCCCTTCTTCCATTTTACCCCTGCCCCCACATACATAACAGACGATCAGTAGCAGCTAAGAGCATCCCTTTCCAGGTGTGACCCTGCCTCTACTTTGTACACCTTGCTGCTGCAGTCCTGCAACTTACCGACACAGAGGCCACCTCTGATGGCCATCCACAAGTGCCAGGCTTCCTTACTGCCCATTTACAATTTCTTACCCTCCATAAAGCTAACTAGGATAATTAAACTCTTTGGGATATCTTTATATCCCCTCAAGGTGACCCTCAAGGACTGAACAAGTAGCAGGAGTCCAGCCTGGACCCTGTGGCCATAGCAGAATATCCTGGATGAGTTCTTCTTTCCTCAACCCATTTCTTTGGAATCCACTGACTTTATTAGTTGTTCATTCCCAGAGAAGTCCATGGCTGGGGTCATGCCAAAAGCTATGGCAGAGAAATTTCCACAAGAGAGTGCCCCCACACAGTCCTGAGAAAAGATCCCCTCTTGGAATTCTAAAGGAAGGAGCCCCAAAGGCCATACTGATATGTTCAAGGCATTTATTAGGTGACCTTACAGAGAGCTACAGTTGTGGCCCAGGAGGTTGAGGATGTCTGCAGGAAGGGGTGGGGATGGAATCTGTTTGACTATTGGCTAAGGGCTGGGACTCACTGGGAAACATCTGCACCTGCCCTGCTCACAGAGCAGTCACGGACCTCTGAGAGTTTGGTCAAGACACAGAAAGCAGAAGGAACTGGGGGAATCCTAGGACGGTCCTATCTTTCCCTTGAGAATGCAAATAGAATTCTAGAATCTCTGCAACTCTGACACAGATGCCTTATTCAAAGAAGGTTTCTGTTGTTGAGTATATTCACTCCTGAAGATATCCAGAAACTCAGTTGCAAAAATGACATTTCAGAGTTACACTAAGTGGGTATTTTTCAGCAAGTATCTGCAACTACAGAGCAAAAATAAAATTGCGTTTCATAGGACTAAATGGAATCCTCTATTCACAAGTAGAAATGGAACATAAGACAATTTAAGCAGGGAAGTTTCTTCTTCCAATTCATTCATTCATATTCATTAAAGACCTTCTGTCTGGAACACTAAGTGGTGGTACAGATACGAACATGAATCCTACCAGGCTTCTGTGGGAGATGGGGGTTGACATGAGCATAGGAGACTAGTTTGCATATAGCAAAATTACTCAATGCTGGTTTGGAACTCTTTTAGTTGTAAGCTCTGTAACTCCACTCAACTCAGCTTCAAAAATAACTAATTTATTGGCTCTTGCAACTGAATAGCTGCGGCTGGTTTCAGGTAGAGCTGGACCTAGAAGATTCAATATTGTCATGAGAGATCAATCTGCATCAACCAGCTCTGGCTTCATTCTCAATCTGTCTCTACATGATAATTTCTGATATCTCAGCTTTATATTGGCCTCACTACCATTTCAGAGAGAAAATTTCTCTTAATCTGTTTGCAAATACTCTAGAATTTCCTTGCTTCAAGGGGTCATCTTGAATCATGGAGCTATACCTAAACCAAATCTCCATGAAGGGGAATGGAATATTCTCATTGTCTAGGACTGGTCCACGGACTCCTTCTAGGAACATAGAAGAAGGAGTTCTCAGTTCTATCCAAATGCTGAGGCATGTACTTGGAGGAAGGTAATTCCCCAAGGGAAAAATCAAGGTACTATTATCACAATAAAGATATGTGTAAAAGGAAAAAAAAAAAACAGCTGCTTCCTACAAATATCCTAAAAGAGAGCCAATTAATATGCAGTAGGCATCCAGAGAGGGAAGAAGTTGAAGTGATATAATGCACATTGCCTTGTGCATACTGTAAGAAGTATAAAGAAACGTAGAACCTGAAGAGGAAGCAGCAGACTCACTTGGCTTACTTTCAGCTTCTTTGGTTCCTCTGTTTTCTAAAAATCAAATCAGGCTTGCCAACCAGAATCACCTCATTCAGTGCCCAGACACTATGCACCTAGCGCATAATGATTCTTTACATCTGTCTAAACACACACTATTAACTAATGCAATGAATATTTATTGAGTAATTATTCTGTGCTGAGCCTTCATCTATGTTCTAGAGTTAGAGTAATAAAAACAGCCACACACATACACAAAGAAATCCTTGCCCTTGTGAGGAGTGTAGTCTAATCAGCGGATACAGACAATCATTAGGAAAGTAAAATAAACATATGTGATGTCAAGTGGTAAGTGCTTGGGGATGAACACAGCAGAAAAGGGGAAAGACATGACTAAGATAAAGCAGCAATCTTAAAGTAGAGATTTGAATAAGGGGCTAAAAGAGTGGGGGTGTAACCCATGTAAATAAGCAAAAGAAGAGCTTTTAGGCATGGTGAACAGGCATTGCAAAAGCATTGCGGCAGGAGTATGCATGGACTCAGGAAGCGCATTGTAGCTGGAGATCAATGGATAGCAGATGACATAAGAATGGTAACAGAGAGGCAGAATGTGTAGGATCTCCAATATTGTAATGATCTTGATTTTATACTGAATGAATGGGAAGTAAATAGTTATTTTTTGTTTTAAAATAATCCCTCTGACATAAACTTCAGAGGGAAAGGGCAGAAACAAGGAGAGCAGAGACATCTGTCATAACCTAAATGAGAGATAATATGGTGGTTAGGAAGTGTGGGCTATGTTTTATATGTAAAGCTGACAACATTTATTGATGGTTTGGATTTGTCATAGAAAATGAAAGAATGGAGCTACTGTCGGCTGATTTGGAAGATTATAGAAGAAGGAGATTGTGAGGAAGGTTCTGTTTTAGATGCTGTTTTGGCTTGTATCTAGATGCACCCCCCCCAAAGTTTTATGTGTTCGTAGGTAGGGCTTTATGGAGCTGGTTGGATCTAGGGTGATGTTAGGATTAAGGGTATGTAGTACTAAATTAGTCCACTGAATGAAATTAGTATAATTCTGAGTGTGAATAATGGAAGCCCCACCATGGGCATGGGTGGCACCAATCAGTAGAGTTCTAGCCTCAATGGAATATGAGAGGAGATAGGCTTGTTGTTGTTGCTGCTGCTGCTGCTGCTGCAGCTCCAGCTGCTGCTGTTTGCTGTTTTGCTGCCTCCTGCCTGCTTGCTATGGACTGTTTTTCCTCTGTGATGCCACTCTGCTATGCCACCCTGCCTTGAAGGCAGCCAGCTATAGACTGAAACCTCTATAAACTGTGAGCTGAAATAAACCTTTCCTCCTTTAACTTTGGGTGTCTGGTATTTTGTCTCAGCAATAAGAAAAGTTACTAAGGCAGATGTGTTAAGTTTGAAATTTATATTAGACATTTAAATGATCAGGAAGAGAAGGTACCTGCTATACAATTCTAGGGAAGAGGTCTGAAATGGAGTTGACAATGTGGAAATGTCATTATGCAGATGATACTTAAAGCCAGGAAACTAGATTCAATCACTGAGGGAGACAAGGTCAATGCATGAAGGAATGTAAATAAAGTCTCAGCATGAGGATACCTGAATTATAGTGATCAACAAAACAAAAGAAACAGCAAAGAGATTCGAAAAGCAAACACCATGAGTGTAGAAGAAAACTAGAAGAGTCTACCTTCTTGGTTAAAAAAAAATTTTTCTTTTAAGTATTCCAAGTTAAAGAAAAGTATTTATGAAAGAAAAGGCCATCAAATGTTGCAAACATTTGAAAAATAATCTAGTACTGCAAACAAGCCAAGTGACATGAAAACTGATAATATTTTTGTTGTCAATATGTAGGTCATTAACAGTTTCAGTGTAACTCTGGGAACCAAAGAAGACCTAGAGACAGAAAGTATCAATTATTTTATAGAATTTTGCTGTGGTGTCAAGTACTTAGAGAAGTGATCTACTGGTACTCCCCAAAACTCTGTAACTTATTATCTAATATTAATTTATAATTGTAGCCAGACTTGTGTCTGAGTGATCTTTTGCATAATATTTTTCAGAAAGGATAAAAATCACAGAATACCAATTAAAATAATTTAAGGCCAACATTGTTCCAACCAATCTCAAATAAGTGTCTATTTAAATAAATCATAAATTTCCTATAACTCTTTTGATAACATTTAAATTAAACACACACTATTTATGCTTTATTTTCTTTTCCATAATATTCTAAGAGTTACAGGTCCTGGAACTGGAACCTCCTCATGGATAGTAATTATAGGAAGCAACCAAAAGTGAGCAGAATCTGGAAGAACTTTTCCAGTGAGAATGAGATTCATATTTATATAATTTTGCCACTAAGATGTCAGTTGAAAACAACAGTTTCTGGCTCTTTTGTTTACCTCTGAAGATAATACGACTATTAGAGTATCTGGAAAATAAAGATGAAAATCTTTTAAAGGAAGAAACACCCGAGGAGGAGGGAAGGTCCCAAGTCCCTATAAATTGCTCCCCAACTCTTGGTTCATCCTTAAGCAATATACCAGTGATGGAGACTCCAAGAATCACGGGAGAAGACAGCCAGGAGGCAAAAAGACCGACCAAGTCTGTAGGTCCCTCTCTAGTGCACTGCAGACTATTATGGTTTATAAGTGAAGCATTCCCCAAAAGCAAATATATGAAGGGCCTAACCTCAATGCACCAATAGTCAAAGGTGGGGCCTAGAGAAGTGATCAGATCATGAAGGTGCCAACTTCATCAATGAATTAATTCATTGATGAATTCATGGTTGAACGGCTAGTAGGAGGTAGGGCCTGGTTGAAAGAAGTGGGTCATGGGAACATGGTCTTCTCACTTCTCCTGTCTTTTCTCCTCCTCTTCCTCCTCTGCCTTGTTTCTCCAGCTCCACTCCTTCTCTCTTCTTGCTGGCTGTCATGAGGTAAGCAACTCCTTGCCCTCCTTGCCTTGATTTCTGCCTCACCACAGACCTGCAAGCAGCTGAACCAACCATCCATGGACTGAAACTGTGAACCAAAATAAATCTTTCCTCCTTTAAACTGTCTTAAGTATTTCGTGACAATGACAAAAAGCTGACTAACATAAAGGTGAAGTTTAAAGTCTGTTCCCTAGCAAATTAGAGAGACTTGGTAAATACCTAAGGCTTTCCACTGAACCCTAAAAGAGCTGTGAGTTAAACTTCTGCCCAAAGGATTCTGTCTAGGTCTGAGGGTAAGACAATAGACCTGCCCTTAAAAAGAAGTCAAAACCAAGTTTCCAGGAACTCAGATTAATCCACCAGCAGTTTAACTGCCTAATAAAACAAAATCCAATACTCTATAACAGCATTCACAATCTCTACAGCACATTCACAGTGAGTGGCCAAAGAGGCCATCTCCAGGTCCCAATTTCTCTCCTTTCCCAGCTCTCTGCAGGGAGAAGTACACAGCACTCTTGCATGTGTGGCTTTCCTAATAAAGAAAAGTATCCCCTGGAAAACTTTACACTATAAAAGAAGAAATACAGGCTGCTTTAGGATCACACAGTCAGCCATAGGCCTCAACCCTAGGTGTTCTGGGACTGTTTTGGAAAAAAGTGACATCCAATTTAGAAACTGAAGATAGAGTAACCCTGAGACAAGAAGCGAAAATAAGGTCAAATACCTATAAATTAAAAGAACTCTGTGTTGCTAGAGCATGGCATCAGGGAAAGAAGCGAAGGGACTGATAAGAAATACAATGGGAGGAACAGGCTGATTATGAAGGACTTGAGCACTGTGTTAAGCAAATTACAGTTTTCTGCAAGTGACAGGTTGTCATTAGAAAGTTTCAAGCAGAAGAGCAGTTTCATCAAATGTCCTCCTGGCTTCTGTGATGAGTCAACTGGGAGAAAATTATGTTCAAGGACATAATCTGGACACAGAATGCCCATATTCTATAAGGAATTGAGTTTGTTGGTGCAGACTTAGGCAGAATATGTATTCTTCGGCCTACTGAGTGTCACCGAAAACCTGGAATTAAGAGATATAGTCTGGGAGCAATCAGGGAAGCAAAAAGACCCTGGGCAGAAACCTGAGGACACCAGAATTCAGGCTTCATTGGTTAAAGCTTCAACTGACAGAGTGCAGAGTACAGATGAAACCTCCCCGAAGTCAGTCAGAGTTAACGACTGTTCCAACACAACACTTACTTAATGGATTTTGAGTCCTCTCTCTAGTGTACAGGCTGTTTTAGAACAGTGGTTCTCAACCAGGGACAGTGGGCAATGTTGGAGAACCAGGTTCCACTTGGCCTGGAGTTCTGACAGGGATTGGCACGTTTGTCACACTGGTGAAGCACGGAGCTGTGACTCTGCTCAGATGGAGAGAGCACTAAGACAGAAACAGAGGGAGAACACAAGTGAGTCTGGCTCCTTTGCTACTCAAACAGTGGCCCACCAGCCAGCCAGTGGCTTCAGCGTCACTCAGAAACACAGGAGTGTGCAATCTCAAGTCCCTCTTCTGACTGAATAATTTATAGTATGCACTTTAGCTGGTTCTCTAGGTAAAGTCTGAGAAGCACATATTTTGCCCTTGGTTGAAGGAAAAGGGTGATATACTTTCAGGTACAGGTTGCTACCAGACTCTTCTGGGCCCACCTCTTAACTTCATATCTGAATTCTGAGGAAGTCTTGGGAGAAATCTAACACTGAAACTGTTAACTGAATGAAGAAAGAAAGATTTGGACTTGGTACATTTAGGACACATGAGGCAAATTGAGGGAAAGACATTCCCTCCCACTCTGCTAAACCCAGCCATGGCACTTTTCAGCCAACTTTCAAAGATTTGTTAAGACTCCTCAAACATCCACTCCTGCCCTGTGAACAGATGACTTCCCAGTGCTGACCCAAGCAGTCAGACAGAAGCATTTCTGCTCTCTCTCCTCTACCAAATGCAGAAATGCACCTCCTTTCCTCCCTGTGTTAACTTTTTCTTTCTGCAACCCACACTGGAGATAAATCAATTCATAAGGAGGAAGGGTTATTGTGGCTATTACTGTTATAGTTTCAGAGGTCTCAGTTCATGGTTGGTAGGGCTCTGCTTTTGGGTCTGTGGCGAGGCATACGTTGTGGTAAGAGCACTTGATAGCAGAACTGCTCACCTCATGACAAGCAGAATGCAAAGAAGAAAGAGAGACACCAAATGACCACATCTCATGTCCCTTTTGAGGGCACAACCCTGCAACCTGAGGCTTCCCCAACTCTTCAGCTCCCATTACACCGCCTTAAAATAACACCAAGCTGAGGACCAAACCTTTAACACGTGGGCATTACCCAGATCTAAACCATCGTACTCCCACACATCTCTCATCGAGGGAAAAGCACTCTCTCTTCTTATGTAAGGTTAAATCTTGCAGGGTTACTCTGGAAAACAGACATCTGTTCCCTCATTCAAGACTACACTGCAAAGATAACTGTTCACTGGCTCCATCCTGTTGGCATTTAGACATGCTGGATTTTGTTCTAATTTTACTTTAAAAAGAAGAGGACCTTCTTATAACTACTACACTATAAGCTTTCTTATTAGCCATGTTGACTTTAAAATAATTTATATAATATTTCAAACATATAAAAGTAACTGTGTGCACACAACACAAACCTTAGCACGTATCCATGTTTGTTTCAGAACCATTTGCATTTCCAAAATAAAACATTCTAATTCCAACTAAAATTCCCATGTTTCCCTCTCCGTTCTCTACTGAGAGGTAAACACTACCTGTAAGTTAGTGTACACACTACCTGTGAATGCATCATGATTGTTTCATATGAGTGTGTACTCTATGCAACTTAAAGAATTATTTTGCAAGCTCTTAAACTTTAATTAAAAGATAAAATATCGTATGAACGATTCGGTAACTTTTTTACACAAGCATTGCTTTTGAGATATTATCATACTGACTTTACATATGTTCCATATCTCCACGCTATTGCTGGCATAAGTATTCCCTTTTCTAAAGACACATGGCACATTCTAATTACTGTTTTATGCCTCCAGGGTTTGAGAAATTCACCTACATAGTTTATCCCATACTCTGATCATGACCTTCTCCTTAATAGGCCTTCCATTTACAATCACAATCCTTCTGCCTGAATGTACCCTTTAGAATCTTACTTAATGAGGGTGTCTTACGGGAAATTACACAGTTTTTGTCAGTTTTTTGTCTAGAGAGATCTACATAGTACTTTGTTTTCATTCTTGAGAGATATTTTTACTAGGGGTATAATCCTAGGTTGGCAAGTTTTTCTTTCAGCACAGTAAAACTACTACTCCACCGTTTTCTGGCTTTCATTATATTTTACTTTCCTCACTGCTGCGACAAAATACCTGACACTTGCAAACTCTCCCAGTTTGGAGAGGCCTGAGTCCATAGTTATCTGGCTCAAAGGCAGGGCAGCATGGTAGAGGAGCACGGCAGAAGTGAAGCAGCTCATGGCATGAAAGTGGGAAACAGAGAGATCAAGAGAGAAGGGAGGCCCGGTCCCCAGTGACCCACCTCCCCCACCGGCATCCATCTCCCATTATCACGTTTATCCACAAACTCATCGGACGGTTAATCCACTGAATGGGTGTGATGAATATCACACCCTAGGACCTAATCACCTTCCGAAAGCTTTCGCATGAGGCTTTAGGGGAACATCTGCATACAAACCATAACATAATATTTTTATTAAGAAAGCTGCTATCATCTAAACTGTTCATCTTTTTTTTTCTTTTATTGAGTTTGCTGGCACATTTTAGGGATACAGTACAGTTAGATTCATTATTGGGATCTTGTACCTTTATGTGACAGGTCTTGGTTCTCATTTTTCCCCTTGTCCCTGCCCTCCCTTCACCCCTCCTCCCCTCCCCATTTACACACACTTTATTTCCATTTTTTCATTTCTCTCATATTTTCCCTTATTACCTTTCCCCCACCCTTCCCACTTTCCCTACACCTTTAGCCCCTTTCTTCCCCTTTCACAACTGCTAATCTTTTGAAGGTCATCTTTCTTCTGTAATCTAGCACTGTTTAAGGTCCTGTCTTCGCCTCGTGTTCTTCTGTGACGTGCGACATGTGGCATTATCCTTAACTGCCTTGCTTCCATCGGGGTTCACAGATCTGTGGAATGGGTCATTTTACCTCTTCTGGGAAACTTCTCAACTATTGTTTATCCTGTTGTCGCTTTAGTCTCTTGCCCGCTCTCTCTCCCTCTCCTCCCACTGCAACTCTGATTAGAGATACGCTAGGCTGTCTTAACTTTTCTCTGATTTTCTTTTGTATCAATTCTGTGTGATATTCTGGGTTATTTTTTCATATCTTCGTGTGATTTTTACCCCAACTGTATTTTGAAGTCTGAAGTTCTTTTATTAATATAATCTGTTCTATTTTATCCTCTTCCCCCTTATATGTATGATAACCTTTCCTTTTTCTTAAAAGAATTTGTTTAATAATTCAACTATCTGATAGCTTTTTGAGTCAAATATTTATACTTCTTTGGGTTCCCACTTGTTATACCTTACTTCCTCAT
>NW_022900931.1:51480333-51528088 GCF_012274545.1 Fukomys damarensis
TATTATTTTTATTGTGCCTATATTTCTTAGAACTTTGTGGAAATTATTTAAGACCTGGTTTAAAAGCATGTTCCCCAGGGAGGTTTTGAATTCATTTTTGTCCTGTGCCTTGAGGATCTACCAGCCTGAATCAATGTAAACTAAATCTATGGCTAAATATTTTAAAACTTTTTGGGTGGTTTGAGTTTGTGCTATAAACATAAATGAGAGAAGGTTTCTGACTATAAATTTTAAGAGTGCTTTGTTGCTTTGTTTTGTTTTTGTTGGCTACGTTTTGATTCCTCTTACCTGTTCAATTCTATAGTATGACAGGGGCAACTTGCCTTGTAGTTCCTTGCTCAGGTGGTTCATGATGAGAGTGAGTGGTTTATTTCTAGTTCACAATTAGGTGGGAAAGTATGGCCATCTGAGGCTCCAGCTTTACCAAGAAGTAGGAGAATGGTCATGGAAGAGATTCATAGTAGATCCTCCTTTTTGGACAGGATCTTTATGAACTATGTGCCCTACAGAACCAAAACTACAGAATTCAAGACTCAAGGTCACAAATTTGACAGATAACAAAAAGCTAACACTCAAAAAAATCATACTCCCAAATATGAAAAAGAATGGGCATCTGAAATAAACAGACATTTTTCAGTTAAAGAAGTAAAAGCAGCAAATAAATATATGATAAAATGTTCAACATCACTGGTCTGTCAGGAGGTGCACATGAAAACAACACTGAGATTTCAGTTCACCCCAGAAAGAATGGCTGCTATCAAAAATCAACCAACAATAAATGCTGGTGGAGCTGTGGGGAGAAAGGAACCCTTCTTCATTGTTGGTGGGAGTGCAGACTCGTGCAACCACTGTGGAAATCAATATGGAGATGCCTCAAAAAACTAGGATTAGAGGTTCCGTTTGACCCAGCCATCTCTCCGCTGGGTATCTTTCCAAAAGAATTAAAAGAGTCATACCACAGTTATATATGCTCACCCATGTTTATAGAAGTCCAGTTTGTAATAGCTAAATTTGGAAACAGCCCAATTGCCCACCAACTGGATACCATATAAAGAAGATGTGTTCATTTTATAAAATGTAGTATTGCTCAGTCATAAAGAACAAGAAACAGAGATATTTATAGCTAAGTGAATGCACATTGAGGTAATATTCTTAAGTGAAATTAATAAGACACACATGTTTAAATACTGAATAGTTTCTCTGGTATGAAAAACTAAAAGTGTAAATAAGCATCAAAATGTTTAATTGATAATTGTGTAATAGAAAAAAGGTCTTAAAGAGTAGAGGAGGTGTAGGGAAATGGGAAAAGAGAAAAGAAAAAATATGTTAAAAGGGAAAACATGGAAACAATGTCTTTGTAAACAGGGAAGGGTAGATGAGGTAAGAGAGGTCTGGGGAATGGGGAAAATAAAAACCAAGATAAATCATGTAAAGGTACAAGATCCCAATGATGACTATAACTGTATTGCATAGCTAAAATGTACCAATAAACTTAATGGAGAAAAAAAGAAGAAAGAAAAGCTAGGCATGGTGGCATAATCCCAGCTCACAGGAGGCTGAGACAGGAGGATTGCTGTGAGTTCAAGACCAGCCGGGACTACATGGTGAGTTCCAGGTCAGTCTCTGAAACACAGTGAGACCCTGTTTCAAAAAAAAAAAAAAGAAAGAAAGAAAAGAAAGAAAGAAAATAGCTAACAGTGAATCCTGTTTACTTCTGCGTTCCTGGAAGTTCAAAGTAAATATTCTCCTTCCTTGTAGGTTCTTGATGTTACTTAGACTTTGACCTTGACCTGGTCTCAGCTGACATGCCATTCAAGGTTACATTTCCCAGCAAGGCATAAGGCCAGCATTTTACTTTGAACATTTGCCAGGAAACTTAGACTATTTTTCTCCTCAAATTGGAACTCTCACACTTTATTTATACAAAAATAGTGTTTCCAAGATTCATATATAATCAAACTCCTCTTGTATTTAAAACCTGTTGTGCTCAGTCACCTCATCTTTGACAAAGGAGCCAATCACCCTCACTGGAGGAAAGAGAGCCTCTTTAATAAATGGTGCTGGAAAAACTGGGTTTCAACTCGCCAGAGATTAAAACTAGATCATATCTCTCACTATGCGCTAAAATAAAATTGAAGTAAATGCACGATCTAAATATTAAAACGGAAACCCTAAACTTGCTAGAAAATGGGTTAGGTAGAACGTTTGAAGGCATTGGAATAGGAAAAGATTTTATGAACAAAACCTCAGTAGCATGGAAACTAGCAAAAGAATCAACAATTGGCATCTCATATTATAAAAATGCTTCTGCACTGAAAGAGAAACCACCAACAGAGTTAAGAGCCAACCTACAATGTGGGAAAAAATTTTTATCAGCTGTTACTCGGACAAAATAATATATTAAAAAATTGTTTAGAATATATAAAGAACTTATAAAATCAAACCCCCCAAATTTAATGACCCAGTTCAAACATGGGCATCTGAAATCAACAGACACTTCTCAAAGAAGTAAAAACAGCAAATAAACATGTATAGAAATATTCAACACCCTGGTCATTCAAGAGATGAAGATGAAAATAACACTGTGATTCCACCTCACCGCAGAAAGAATGGCTGCAATCAAAAAATCAATCAATAACAAATGCTGGTAGGGCTGTGGGGAGAAAGGAACCCTTCTCCATTGTTAGTGGAGCATAGTCTGGTGCAACCACTGAGGAAATCAGTATGGAGATACCTCAAAAAATTAGGATTAGAGGTCTCATTTGACCCAGCTGTTCCTCTTCTGGGTATCTTTCAGAAAGAATTAGAGAAATCATACCACAGTGATATATGCACACCCATATTTATAGCAGCACAGTTTGTAATAGCTAAATTTGGAAACAGCCCAATTGCCCATCAACTGGAGACTGGATAAAGAAGGTGTGGTTTTCTTTTTATAAAATGGAGTACTATTCAGTCATAAAGAATGAGAAACTAGAGTCATGTGTAGCTAAATGGATGCACATTGAGGCCATACTCTTAAGAAAACTAAATAAGACACACATGTGTAAATACTGAACAGTTTCTCTGGTGTGGGAAACTGAAAGTGTAAATAAAGACTAAAATATATAATAGATAATGTGAAACAGGAAAAAATGTCAAAAGGGAAAGTGGAAGTGGTAGGAGTAGTGGAAATGAAAGAAGGGAATGGAATAAATATGTGAAAAAGAAAAAAATGGAAAAAAAGTCTTTGTAAATAGGGAGGGGTAGAGGGGTCGAAGGCAGGGCAAGGGAATGGGGAAAAGAAATAAGAACCAAGATGTATCATGTAAATGTACAAATTCCCAATGATGAATGCCATTGCATTACTGACCTCAAATGTACCAATAAACAATGAATAAAACAATTAAAAATAAAGACTGTTGTGGATCCCTTATTACTCTGTGGAAAAACTCATATCCCTAAGATGGTTTGTCAGCCCACCTCACCTGCCTTTGCAAACCTTGCCAGGCTCCTTTTTAACCCTTCAGCTCTTTTTGCTGAAGCTGGATTGACTAACAGTCATCATCACAGGACCCCGCACCCTCTTCCCCTCTAGATTTCAAATGCTATTACCACATCTACTTCCTATGCTTCTTGCTTCCACATACCTTTGCTTTCCTAACACTCATCTCCAGGTTTCAGTTTAAATGTGATTCTTTTCTAGAAGGCTGGGTTCAGGATCTTTCCCTTTTGTCGCTACCACGTACCTGCATGTATGCAGGTCTGTGTTCTCTGAGGCTCGGGACTGTGCCTTGCATCCTCAATGCTAGTGTTTGCCAGCACAGTGCCTGGCATCCAATAGTCATGAAATTGTCAGTCTCATAATGAACAGCGTTGGTTACAACACCATTGCAGTAATCGTGGTGACCGTCAGAAGACAGTAAAGGGGCCAAAATGGCAGTGAACCCTGCTGGCTGTAGAAGTCATCACCAGAAGCAGAGTCTGGGTGGCCGGTGCCCACAACTGTCCAGAGACCTTTCCAGCCAAGCTCAGCAGACACAGCAGGTCTGGTAGGCATCACCATATTTAGGCAAGGGAGCGTGGGATAAAAGTGGGAGCCGATGGCAGATGGCTTCTGACACCTAAATACTCTTCCTTGTGAAAAAGTATGTGCCACCCCTCGAGCCTACCAGAAATACTGAGTTTTTCAGGGAATTAAAACTCCGAGTTAGCAATGCGCAGCTAAAAGTGTTCAACGGAGTCTGTTGTTCTACTATGTCTACACGCAGTTGAGGCCTGGGGAAATCCAGTTTGTACCCAAATGGATATAACATTGCCCCTCACCAGCTCACTAACTTGTAGGGGGAAAGAGAAAGTTCACAAAATATTAGCTTGACATGATAAGTGCTACAAAACTGAACTACCCTGTCGGGCATGGTGGCACATGCCTATAATCCCAGCACTCTGGAGGCTGAGGCAGAAGGATCACTGTGAGTTTGAGACCAGCCTGGGCTACATAGTGAGTTCCAGGTCAGTCTCAACTACATAGTGAGACCGTCTCAAACCCCCCCCAAAAAAAACCAAAAACAAAATGGAACTACCTGAATCATATTAACAAAAGAAAAGTGCCTAATGCAGTTGCTACTTTTCTCATTGCTTCTGTCCACAAATAAACTAAAGTGTAACAGAAAGCATGAGATAGCTGGAGTGTTGATTTTCCAATACTTTAAGGCCCATTATATATTATTCTTTATCTTTCCAAAGGGCCACATTTCTTACCAGGGTTTGGGTTTGAGGAGTAAAAAGTAGAAAGCAAAGCATGTTAATCAGAGATAGGAATCATGAGACCACATCAGACCTTGTATTTCAAACTAAGACTGTTTTGTTTTGTTTTTGCAGCATTGGAGATTGAACCCAGACCCTTCACACTGAGCTACACTCCCAGCCCTCTTATTTTTTATTTTGAGACAGTCTCACTAAGTAGCTAAATGACCCATGCTGGACTCAAACTTACATCTTCCTGTCTCAGCCTCCCAGAGTGCTAGAATTACAGGCAAGAGGCATATGCCAGCCAGGAATCTTTAGCTCTTCTTGAGAGAAAAATGGATACCTTTTACAAGCAACCTCCCTAGAAGTTTGTTTGTTTGTTTTGTTTTGTTTTTGTCATATTCTAGACTCAGAGACCCCTAATAAACGTACTCTCTGCAATACTGGAGGGTCATAGCCAGGAGTGGTGGCACACTCCTGTAATCCCAGCACTTGGGAGGCTGAGGCTGGAGGATTGCTGTGAGTTCAAGACCAGCCGGGGCTACATAGTGAGTTCCAGGTCAGTCTCAACTACCTAGTGAGATCCTGTCTCAAAAAACAAAACAAAAAAACAAACAAACAAAAATTACTGGAGGACCAAGCAGATAGGCAATGATTCAGCCCAGGCAGCTTCCCAATGAGAAAGAGGATGGTTTCTGTCCTGTTTAAAGGATACACCATTTTCCAGCTCCAGCTTCCTACCCTCAGGGTCCTGAGCCCAGCTTTATTAGATTTGTGGTTGTCAAAGGAAGATTTTAAAAATCCAGATTTTTAAATATTGGCTTAAAACTTTTTAATTCTTTGAGAAAGATGGATCACTCTGAGTTCATCAGATTATGACTTCTGGTCTATAAGTCAGTACTTGAATACCCTGAGTGGACTCAGTCAGGACCTCAACTCCAGTACCCTTTGAAGATGAGTCCTTTCATTGTGAAATCCCTTCTTTCCCCTCACCACCCCTGGCTCAGTTTGTAAATCCAGAGGTATGGATGTCGTCTCTTAATGTCAGGAAATGCGGAGTTGTCCCCACGTGGGCCTGGTGGGTCACCATGTAACTCTTGCCGAACGGTGACTGGAAGGGATTTGGAGAGGCACAAAGAAGAGAGACAGAACACCAATAAATAATGAATAAGGAACCAGCCTACTCCAAGAATAGAGGCACCATATCCCAATAGGCCTGTATAAATTCCAGGGAAAGGACAATGTAGAAGCAAGATAAAGCTATCTATGTAATCATAATGCAACATCCACTCCAACCAGGTACATGTCCTTGAACTAGAGGTGCTGTGCATGGCACCTGTTTACAAATTAGGCAATTGGAGGTGCCTCAAAGTATTCATCTCTTTTACTACTTCCTTCAGTATGCATAATATTAGCAAAATGTCCCAGTGGCTGGTAAATCATCTTTAATTCCTTTAGAACTCATCGTAGTAATGTTAACCATGATGGATTCTTGTGGTATTTAAAGAACTAGATTGTCAATTAGCTTTTATGAGATACATCATAGTCATCAGCCTCATATCCAGACCTCCTTTTCCAAAGAAGCCAGTTATTAAAATGTACAATAATTTGCTTTTATTATAATCTATCTAAAAGCCAAAGCTAGTCTCCAAAATAATTTAAAGTTTTAAGTTGCAATCTAAGAGACCTTTTCTTCAAAATGACTTCATAATGTAGTGTCACCGTTCTTGGTTAATTGTTTTTGCAGAGTGTGAATTTCAGTTAATCGTCTCTTGCAAGGACCAAATAACATAGGTGCTTCCTAATAAGCTCTCTGGGAATAACTACTGTCCTTTCAGAAGCTAATTAATCAAGCTATGCTCATAAAAATTTAAGTAACTACCCACCAGGGTGAGAATCCCCCGAGGCCCCCCTGCTCTTGGAAATTGCTTGCCCAGTCTCTTGACCTTAGCTGAGAGAGAAGGGTAGTGAGTCAACCTGACTTGGCCCAGCACCCATCAGAGACCTCCCATGCCATCTAGTATGGTCATCTACTTGGGACAATCTGGAACTTTAAAACATTGTCTCTACTGATGGTGCCCTTCAGAACTTCACCAATGCTGTTTGCAGCTTGAGGGGGCAAAACCAGATGGACTCCCAAGGAAACATGGAAAGATGAGGAAAAAAAATCCAGTTCTCTGTTTTGAATTAAATAAACGTTTAATTCAATCACCACCTGTCTACGACTCAGAACCAAATCAAGGAAATCCTGCCTCTGCTCTCGCAGCAACATATGACCCAGTGGAACAGACAGATACACCCAAGTTAATGATTAGATGAGATGAGAAAGAGTTTGTAGCTTCATCATTTTGTCATTGTGTATGCCTTTCTTCCCCATAGTCTATAAAGTGTTTCAAGGCAAAACCCATTAATCTCTGAATCTGTAGTATCTTATTTAATGCTGGACACATATTTGTTTCATGAACAAATGAATATAATGATATTAACAAAAACAATGACTTATACATAATGAGCATATATTAAAAACAAGTTGTGGATTAGATGCTTTATGAGTATCTTATATAATTCCTCCAATGACTGTGCATGGGAAGTATATTTTACCGATAAGCAAATTGAAGCTTGAAGAGACCAGAGTAATTGGTCCAAACATCTGCTGAGTGGCAGAAATAGCAATGGATCCTGAGTATCACTGGCTGGTAGGTTCTCGACCGTTATGCATTATTATCTACAGAGACACTCTATAAAGTCTTACACAGTCACACACACACACACACACACACACACACTCACAAGAGAATGACCCTGTCAAAACCAAGGCAGAAGATTGGGTGCAAAATGTGTCATACCACTCCGGAAGCCACCTTGGAGGCTGTGGTCCCTGAGCTAGTGTCCTGGACTTTCATCAGCATTCCTATCTTGAGAAGGGACCTGAAAAAGGAAGGAAAGGAAGACTATTGGTATGAGAACATGAATGTGAAAAATGGATGGATTGACTACACTTCACAGTCTACTGGGGTTTGGATCTGGCCCCCCAAACTCTCATACGCTAAGAGGTGAGGTTTGGGGAGGATGTTTGGATCATGGGACTGCTGTAATGATCAGTGGATTGATTTACTGATGCTTAGTTCAGCACCTGAGTGTGTTGTTAGGAGGTGCTGCCTGGTTGGAGGTGGGTCACTGGGGACGTGACTTAGAAGGGTGCATCTCCCTCTCCAGCATTTCTCTTCTCTCTCTCTCACCTGGCTGCCAATATACAGGCTCTTGGGAAGAAAGATATGTGAGCCAAAATTTACCTCTCCTTCTTTAAGTGCTAGATGTTGGGTATTGTGTCTTAGCAATGAGTGAGGGACTAAATCTATTCCTATAATCTTTGTAGTTGACCTGACAAAGCTCCAAGACACAGCCCCACTACTGTGCTTTGTCTCAACTCAAATGCAGTCCAAGTTGAATCAGTACACAAAATTAACTTCTTTCCTGCTGCTTCCCTGTGTGTATTACAGGCTCACATGCACATGTGCACACACACACAGCCTTAGGGAGAGGAAACGAGTTCAGTGGTCAACAACCTCTGGCCAACGGAGATAACACTTGTGCCTGATTTAAACTGTCCATATGTCAACAGTTCTTAACTGATAGATACTTCACAGTAAATGTCTTAGGCTTGGCTTTATCAAGCCTCTTCCAGCCATGGCTCAGAATTATGGGTCAAAGTTAGCGGGAGGAGGAAGGTACAGGGAACAGACTGTCAGGAAAGGAGTGTAAATGGGACCTATCCAGTGGTTAGGGCACCCGAGCATTATTTCTGTCAGTTTGTTTACATAACTACAATCCACTCTCTTGGATGCCCTAGAGAAAATCCACTAGAGGAGTGTTCAAAGTATATAATACACGAGCTAAACAGAAATAAATAACTCTGTTATGGGTGGGGGGACCCCTCTGACCACTCGTTTTACCAAAATGAACTCTGCATGGTTGAGCAGCACTCCTCACCCCCTTTCCTAAGATGAGTTGGATCTGGCTCTGGAATATTTATTGAGGAGACCTTTCATTATAAAGCAGCCAAGTACCAGTTACCAGAAATATATGCAAGTTTTTAAAGTCTACATTCAAGGTTTAAAACCTTTTTGCTTATGAAAAATGTCCTACCTGGCCTCTCTCTGTCTCATTTGGGAGATTAAACGGTAGCTATATAGTTGAACTGCAATTCGCATGACTCTGAAGAAGCCATTATCATTGAAATTCAAGACCCTTGATCTAAGGTGTCTTGGAGAACTATAGTGTGCTATATACTATATATTAGAGTGCTGAGTACAAAGCAAAATTAAGCCTTGTGAAGAGCTACAGGAGAGAGCCTTGTATGAACAAAATATAGTTATCATAACAACTGATCTGCATGGGCTGTATTTCATCCAGGAAGTCTGGGGTATGTGTTGATAATCAAGTGAACAGCTAGAATAGTCAAGAGTAGAGCAAGGAGAATACTTTCTTCTTCTCTGAAAATGGAGTTTTCCTCTTGAATGAACAGTGGAGGAATATAACTGAAGCAGAGATAGCCTCAGTCTGTGAGAAACAAGGACAGTAAAAGTCAAGGAAAGGTCCCAGTAGGGAGGAGATCTCAATGAGAAGGACTCAAGAAAGATAAGATTTTGAAAAAGCAAAGAAAAGAGTTTTTAAGATTAATTCATATGAAATGGTGATAAGAAGGATTCTAAGCAGAAAAAAAGACCAAAACAGAGAGAAAAATACAGACTTCATCAGAAATATTTGCCACATGATTGCAAAAATATCACAAAGTTCTAACTAAGGTTCTGGTCCCTTTGCATTGCTATGATGTTCCTCAGATTAACACATTAACCAACTTACTACTACTAATTGTGTGCCTAAAATTACCAGTTACCATGGGGTGGTATTCAGTTAACTACTTGCAACTGAGTCACTAAATGTATTGGTTAGTTGCAAATAATATGAATTCCAGAGCTCTCCTACAGACCTACATTTTTTTTTAATTCCTAGGGGAAGGTGTGGGAATCTAATTAAAAATAAAAAGCACCTCAGATTATTCTTAGGTATACTAAAGTTTGAAATTATTGCCATATTGGACAACAAAGTAAATGTGAGATGTGGCCTCTGCTATCATTAATCATGCAGTCTAAGTGTGAAATGTTGTCAATGTTTAAGAGTTGAATGGATAATATAATTACATAATCATAATTCAGATAACTATAATTCAGAAAGTTTTCTAGGAGAGTTTTCTTGCTCTTACCTTCTTCCCACAGCCAAATATGGATTTTATTTTGTTTGCAACTGTTCTCTGTTTCACATTTATTTTTGTGTTTTCTCTCATACAATTTGTTTCTTAAGAACAAGAGCCGTAACTGATCCATCTCTCTCTTCATAAGTGCTTAAATGGATGATGTGTGATGGAGGAGGTGGGTAGGAGGCTGCAAGAACGCAGTAGTAATGAGGAAATTTGTCCTACTATAGGAAACATTAACATAAAAACACAATTTCATCCAATTAAGAAGATGAAAGCGCACAGATATGTAAATATGAGATAACTGCATAAGCAAAAAGATCAAAGTGAGAGGATTATCTCTGTCCAAACGTATTAAATTCTTAGAGTAATATTATAGTCTCAGAAATATTCCAATTAAAAATTGTATAAAAATATAAAATACTTAGACATAATTTAAAAATATATGCAAGATTTCTATACAGAAAACTGCAAAAATATTGGTAAGAGTAATTATTGAAGCGCTAAATAAATGAAAAGATATATCGTATTTACAACTTGTAAATCTCAGTACTGATGTCAGTTCTCTTCAAATTGATCTATTGATTCAAGACAATCCCAAATGAGCTTTAAGGAGGCTGTTCATTTATTTGTTTGTTTGAGGTGTTTGTTTGTTTGTTTGAGACAGGGTGGCACTATATCGTTTGGGCTGGCCTTGAACTCACTATGCAGCCCAGGAGAACTCACAGCGATTCTGCCTCAGACTCCTGAATGTGGGATTCCAGGCATTTGCCACTATGCCCAGCCTCAAGCAGGCCTTTTTGACAGTTAAAAGCAAGCTGATTCTAAATTTTATTTGAAAATGCAAAGGGCCTAGAATAACCAAAACAAAGGGCCGGGATTTAGCTCAGAGGTTCGGTGGCCTGCCTCGCAAGCACAAGGACCTGAGTTCCATCCCCAGTACCACAAAAAAAAAGAATAACCA
Source organism: Fukomys damarensis (assembly GCF_012274545.1). Classification (NCBI taxonomy): domain Eukaryota; kingdom Metazoa; phylum Chordata; class Mammalia; order Rodentia; family Bathyergidae; genus Fukomys; species Fukomys damarensis. The sequence goes on from NW_022900931.1 coordinate 51,491,280, forward strand.
AAACAATCCTGGGGGGAAAAAGTTAACTATTGTAAACCTGTAATAATTAAGAAAAGTGTGTATTTGAAGAAAGAATGCAAAATAGATCAATAGAGCATAATTACATATCCAAAGATCAGACCAGACACATATAAAAGCAAATGATTTTTGGCAAGGATGCCAAAGTAGTTCAATGGGAAAAATACTTTAACAAGCATTTAGAACTGAATATTCATCTATGTATCTATCTCTCCAGTGATATATCTCTCCATGAGTGCTACTCACGCTATACAAATTAATTCAAATAAATCTTAACTGGATATGAACAACAATTCTTCTAAAAGAAAATATAGAGAACTATCTCCATGACCTTGTAATAGACAAAGATTCTTAGTAAGCATACAAAAGTGTTACTCACAAGAGAAAAACAATTTATAAATCAGACTTCATCAAAATAAAATTATCCTGTCATTAAAAATATAATTGAGAAAATAAACAGAGAACCTATATATTTCCACAATATACCTGTCTGACTATATATAATCCCAAGAATTCAGTTATAAAAGAACAAATAGCCTAGATTTTTAAAGGCAAAAAATATGGATACGTCATAAACGAGGATCTACAAATTACATACCAAAAAACTCTCAATATTAAAAGTCATCAGGAAATGAAATTAAACTATAATGAGGCATCACTACACATCCTCAAAAATGGCTAAAATTAGAAAAAGGTTGGCAGCTCCCAAAGTTAGAAGAGGACATGAGTGACCAGAACACTCCTATGTTGCTAACAAAACTAGGACTAATAGAATGACTTTGAAAAATGGTTTGTGAGTGACTTAACCCTTAAGAAAGTTAAACATTCATTAATTCTGCATTGTATGTAATCCAGAAATTCCATGATGAGATGTCCATCTCAGAAAAGAAAACATATATCCACAAACATCCTCATTAATTACTGCTTATAGAAATTTTGTTCATAAATATACAAAACTAAAAACAGCTAGATGTCCATCAAAAGGAGAATATATACCTGTGGTAACTTCATATTATGGCTTACTCCTCAGCAAGAAATGCTATCAACATGGATAAATCTCACAAATATTTTGCTGAGTGAAAGAAGCCACACACACACACACACACACACATGAATTCATGCTATATCATTCTATTAATTTGAATTCCTAGAACTGACAAGACTGTGATTAAAGAAATCAGATGAGTGACTGGGGAGGGAAGGAAGGGATTGTCTAGAAAAAGACAAAAGAGAACTCTCTAGGGAACAGTAATGTTCTGTGTCTTAAAATGGTTATCAGCTACATGCATATAGGCGTTTCTCAAAACAGTTCAAGCTGTACACTTAAGATCTGAATATTTCCCTGATTATAAATTCTATCACAATTTTAAGTCCAGATTTCCAGAAGATACTTTGTGATAACAAAAAACTCCTAAATTTTAATGACAATACAACTGACATTTATTTCTCACAAAACTTGGTATCTCTCTAGGGGATCTTTTCTTCATGATGTCCCATAACTTGTGACCAGATTCTTCAAATGTTCTGTCTCTTCATCTTGTCATGAAGTCTGCTCCAGTTTCCTTGACAGCGGAAGAGAGACGGGAAAATCATGCGGGGACTTTAAACTACCTCTGCCCAAATGTGACCTTATGTTACTTCTTCTCACATCCTATTGGCCAGGATCAGTCACATGATCCTGAATTAATGCAAAGGATCTGGAAGTGTAGACTTCCATAGGAAATGTAAGAAAGGATAACTAAGATATTGGTGAACACTACAAATTCTTGCCACATTATCTGTACTCAGTGTTCTTCTATTTTAGCAGAGAAGCCTAACTTTCTATAAGTTTGATAGCTCATCTGTGACTAGACCTGGTCTTAGTGAATAAAATGTCCTTCTTTCTACAAAGAAAGGTTAAGTGATGTATTTCCCTTCTTCAAACATGGCTGAGCTAATTCTTCCTGGTAGACAGAGGTAAGGAATTCTGTATCTAAGAAAACTGCAACAAGAAACAAATCTGTGAAATTAACTGAAGTCCGAGTACGTGTACATCCAAGCTCAAGAGGAAGGAAATACATGAATTGCTGAGGTAAATCTGAGGGACAAAGCATTACAAATGATTGACATGCCAATCTGGTCCTAAATAAACTATGATTGGAGATAATGGCCATCCTGGACTCATGCTTCTATGGAAAAATTAGGAATTCCGAAAGGAAAATGGGCGTGTTTATCTGGTCCAGCCTGACAGTTTTGTGTTTGTCAAAATTTTTATATCCTTAAGACTTTCTGAATTGGTGGGTCCATTGGGGAAAGGCTTACTGTAGCATACAAGGGAGAAGAAAGAGAAAGAGGAGGCCTGTTTTGTAATTATGTTTGAAATTTGCATGAAGGGTCTTGCAATCAAACAATTAAAGGGGGAAATATTTTTGACAGATCAAAAAGGTGAGATGTCAGAGACTCTTTAAAATATCTGGGAGACAATGCTGATTAATTCTGGCTGAAGTTGAAAAAAAAAAGCAGATATTGTTTCTAAACTAACCTGTAGAATTTTCTGATCTTATAAGCACCTTTAAAGTTCAGTGTCACCAGGAAGAGTCAGATATTAGATTGTATAACTGTTCCCATAAATTGCTCAAAGGTTACCTCTCGTCCAGTAGACAGGGACTAAAGTTGCATAATCAGTGAAGCCCAGCGCAGACTGGGACACATAGAATATTAATATCTTTGAAGAATTTTCATCCACTTGGGGAGAAAGATACAGCTTGATTGCAGAGCGGTTAGAGAATGTGTAGCATACAAACATATCATCAGTGTTGTTGAGCTAGTGCCTGCCTCCACTCATTCCAGAAAATTGCAGGAGAATGATTGCAGGGTGCCAGAGAAAGACTGTCAGCTGTGAATCTGATGATTGATGTGGCTTGTTTAAGTGTGTTCAACCAAAAACAAGCTGGAGTGACCAGGCTTACCTTTTCCTCTTTAGGTGCTATAACTGGCACCCCCCATTTAAATCTTTGACTGATGTACTGGTCAGGACTATTTCTGTTCTAGATGAAAGAGACCCCAATCCAAGTTGCCTTGAGGAAAATAAAAGAGAGAGAGAGAGAGTTTATATAATCTATATAACTGAAAACTACAGGCATAGAGCTTCAGGTACAGATGCGTCCAAGCCTTTAGATGAGTAGTACCAAACCTTTCCTTAAATCTTGGCTCTCTTCTCTCCAGTCTTACTTTCAGTTACATGTCACATCAAACTACAATCTTACAGTTTCATATTTGATAGATGAACAAGCGTTTATCTCCCAACAAATTTCATTTACATTCCCTGACTCATACTCTTTTTTAACAAATATCTCCATCTTGGTAGAATGAAACAATTAACCAGGCCAAGAGATATTAGTGAGGTCTGACTCACGTAACGACTCCTAAACCAGTGGTGGTGAGCCTATAGCACAGCATGCTGCAGCAGGCATGCAGAGCATTGGATAACAGTTGTTTTTTTCTAAACTAAAACCTCCATAATTCAGTTTAAGTGCAGTGTTGGCATTTTGAGATAAGCGGATTTGGGGTTAGAGTTTGGGCACTCAGTCTCTAAAAGTCTCACCATCTCTGTCCTACAACAATCACCCATGACCAAGCCAGAGTCACATGCTCCACTTCTGAGCTGAATGGACCTTCACCTGAACCAGTAATCTAACAATGTGAAGAGATAAACGGTTCCCCAAAGGAAATTCCAGGTACTTATTAGACAAGTAAAAATGGAATCTGAGTGGACAGGAAAGGAGAGGGAAAGAGACAAAGGGAGGGAGAAAAGGAAGGGAGGCTGAGAGAAAAGGAAGCAGGAAGACAGGCACCATTCGCGATAGCCAAAGCTGGCAGTATTCTCTAATATTATATGCTGGAAATTATTTCACAGAAATTAGGGGTAAGATTCATATCTATATTTACAATTATAGATTTTGAGAAGTGGAACAAACAGCATCACAGGTCATAAAACTGATTTCCAATTCTGTTAAGTTGCAGCCAAATCTTAACTTGATGAGTACAGTGGAACAGAGTAAGTAGGAAGAGTATGTTCTAAGGTTCAAAAATATTAATTGAGTGAATAAAAAGAAAGAAATATTTACAGAGCTTCTTGGTTTAATTAAAAAATATCCTTGTACTCTCTTTAGGCTTTTAAAACATGTTTGGGCAGGTCAGTTCCCATTCAAGTAATGGTACCATACCTGATAAAAATGTAATGCTCCTGACAATAACAAGTATAAAGTTTGGATGCAGTATTTAAAATTACTATTTTGAGGCACTAGAGAACAAGAAAAACCAGTAATAAACTGGAGGAGATACAGCTCTCAAAGCGAAGAAAGCAAACTAGGTGAGATTTATATGACTTATTCCTCTCAAGGTTCCTACCAGGTTTGCAGAGCACAGGGTACCTAGCTCACATAGGAAGTGGGAGTCTGACCTAAAAGAAGAGTCAAAGGCTGGAATCTGAAGATGTCAGAACACAGACAGAGTGGAGAGAAGGAGTCCAGAGCAAAAGAGGTCACAAATGGTAGATTTTCCATATATGCATGCAATTACCCTCAAAACCATGGATGATTCCTACACTTCATATGTCTGAGGTGATGTTTCCAGAGAGCAAGCAGGTAGCAAGAACTGGAAACCTAAAGTGCCAAGGAGACAGTTCATCAACTACCAGAGCTAGGGAGAGTTTGACTTTAAATCCTATCAAGTTCCATACCTTGAATTATCCATTGAAACCTCAGAAGAGCCACTCCGTATGAGCAAATAGTATACATTAGGACTAAGAAACATGTACTATGGATGAAGAAAATAACTGAAACAAGCATGCCCTAACAAAAGCTAAAACCAAGCCTCTACGAGATCAAAATCATTCCCTGGTACTTTTAACTACCTCAACAAAACACAAGTTTTCAACATAGACAGAATCTTGTCTCAAATTTACATGAACACATTCATCATGACATCTAAAATTACTAGACATGCAAAGAAATGGGAAAATTCAACCTATAATAAAAAGAAAAAAGTGATCAATGTAAACAGACCCATAGATGAACCAGATGCTGCAAAAAAATTTAAAACTCGTTTATAAGTTCATTTCCTACTACTATAATAAAATGCTTGAAGCTAGGTAATGTAATCTATAAAGAAAAGAGGTTTATCATGGTTTTGGAGATTGAAAGTCCAAGGTCAGGTGCCCCATTGGCTTAGCAGACTATATCACACTAGCAAAACCACATATAGAGGAAGGGTACATGGAGAGACAAGAAGTTAGAGATATTCGGGGCAAGGCTCACTCCTTATATAACAAGTCCCACGTGCAGGAACTACCAAGGTTTCTCAAGAACTACATTAATCTCTTCTGAAAATGATGTCCCCAAAGACCCAATTACTTCCCACTATCTCTCACTTCTTCAAGGTTCTACAATCTCCCAGCACTGCCACACTGAGTACCAAGGTTGTGGCATGTAAAACTTTGGGGGACACACTCAAACCACATCCAGAGCATAGCAACTATGATAAATATATTGAAATATATAAAAAAAAATTGAGCAAGGAAACACTGCATTTGAGAAGAGACATGGAAATCCTGAAAATTCACATTTAAACCTAATCCCAGTTGAGATGGCATTTTGGAGAAAGAAACTTAATGGAAGTCATTAGGTAAGTAAGGTGGAGCCTTCGTGAATAAGATTACAGCCTGTGATCATTAATTGTGATACGTCAACCTGACTTGAATAACTACCTAGTAGATTGGTCCTGGGTGTGTCTGTGAATGATTGGCATGTAGGCTAGCAATCTGAGGGGAAAGACCCAACTCAGATGTGGGTGACACCAACCAACAGGCTTGCAGCCTGGATGGAATCAAAAGAGAAAGAAGAAGGAAATGCACCCTGTTAGTTGGAACTCAAGTCTTTACCATTGACTTCGAACTTTGGTCTTCAGTTTCTTCAGCCTTCTGGTGCAAACTCCTCAGCCTTCCAACCCTGGCTCTTCAGCTTTCTGACACAGAATCACACTGGTAACCCTACAGTGAACATCCAGGTCAACATTCAACTGCTACTGGACTCTCTCATTCTCCAGTATGCAAGTGGCTATTTGGGATTCTCCCACCTCTAATTCCACAGACAGCTATTGTGACTCTTCTGCTTCTGATCCTGTAAGCCTTCTTAATAAATCCCTTTGTATAATTATACGTATATTTTATATTGATTTGGTTAATCCAAAGAACCGTAACTAATGCAGTCCCCTTATAAAAGAAACTCCAAGGAATTCACCATTCCCTTCTACCATGTGAGAACACTGCAACAAGACAGCCAGCCATCCATGAAACACAGCAGCATTCATCAGATACCAAATCTACCAGCTCCTTGACCTTGGGCTTTCCATCCTACAGAACTGTGAGAAATAAGTTTCTATTCCTTCTAAGCAGCCCAGTTTGTGGTATCTGTCATAACAGCCTGAAAGAACTAACGTAGGTAGGCTTAAAAGCCAGTGGAACAACGCAAAAGAAAAAAAATCAGTTAACTGGAAGACAAACCATAGAAAATATCAGTAAGTCAAAGATACTGAAGCCCAGAAAGAAATAAAACCATTCTAAAAAGAAAAACTCAGTGAGATGTGGGATAATTTAAGTGGCATAAAGGAGAAGCAAAGAGAGAGCTAAAAGTTCAGGTTATAAGAACAATAGATGAATTTTTTTCTAAATTTGATGGAAAAACAACAATTTCCAGAACCAGAAAATTCAGGAAATCTTAAGAAGAATAATTACAAAGACCCTATTTAGGCACATCTTAATTATACTACTGAAAACCAAAGAGAAAATCTTTAAACCAGGTAAAGTATAGGAAGACATATATTATGTTCAAAGAAATAATGAGAGTAACGGCTAACTTCTCACCTAAAATAATGGAGAGCAGAAGACAGCTGGAACAATACACTTAAAGCAATGAAAGGGAGACATGTCAACAGTGAGTTTTACATCTAGTGAAATACCTTCGAAAATAAAGGTGAAATAGACATTTGCAGCTAAATGAAAGAGGAGAAAATTGTCACCAGTAGACAATCAGTGCTGTAGAGGAACAATGCCAGATGGAAATTCAGATCTACAAGAAGGAATTAAAAGCAGTAGAATAATAAACATGTAGGTAAATATAAAATTATGTTTTCTTTCCTTAATTTATTGAAAAAAATACAAACAGACATAATCTGCCTGTGTCTCTGAAGTATTCATCTGGCCATGAGCTGAGCTGTCTACTGCCACTCCAAGTCTGATAATATTCCTCAGATCCAGGTCTTGAATTGGTAGGAATTCAAATTCTTTGGGAATCTGTTTGTATATCTTATTTCTAAAGGAATAAAAGTAAAATCTGCTTCAAGATGCCAAGTGCTGGGAGTGGGGCACCACAACTCCTCCAGGACATCACGACATGGGAAGAGAATCCAAGATAAAGCATTGGGTGTCGACTCACTCAAGGCACCCAGCTGCTTCAGCCCGGGGTGTTCAGTGGCAACTTTGTAGACTGAGGACCCACAAACAAAAGAAATCTTATAAATTGAGCTGAGTGGCTTGTCTTGAGGCCTTCTAGTATTGAATGTGTACTATTACATACGTTGGCTGAGTATCTCCTAAAGTGGCAGGCACTGTGATAATGGCTCTTTGGGGGACAAGATACGAAATAGCCATAATCCTGTCCTCAGAGTATTTCAGAGGATGGATGATCACAACTAGACCTAACGTGAGGAAATAATATTAACGTAAGTAATGTTATGGCTTGCGCCTAGATGCATCCCCAAAGCCTCATGTGCTCATAGGTAGGGCTTTTCAGAGGTGGCTGGATAGAGAGTGTGTGATGCTGAAATTAAATGTGTGATGCTGAAATTAAATGTGCAATGCTGGTATTTAGGGTGTGTGATTACTAAAATTGATTGGTTTGGCATAATTCTGGGAATGGATAATAGGAAGGCCCTCCCTGGATGTGAGTGTTTCCCATCCTGAGGGTGTATAGCCTGGATAAAAAAGAAAGAACAGAGAGCTGATGTTGTCACTTGCTTCTTGCTTCTTTACTACTTTGTTGATTTGCTGTCCTCTGCCTACAATAAACCGTTTCCCCTCTGCCATGCCACCTGGCCTTGGAACCAGTCAACTATGATCTGAAACGTCTACAAACTGTGAGCTAAAATAAACCTCTTCTCCTTTAATTTTGGGTGTTGGGGTTGGTTTGTCTCAGCAACAAGAAAAGTAACTAAGACAAGTAAAAATAAAATTGTAATAACAGCTAGCAAGAAGTGAATACCTATTATGAATTAGGCATTGTGCTCAGTGGTTTTCATTTAATTGTCACAATATTCTCCTGAAAGGAACAACTATTATCACTAATTTTAGAAATGAAGAAATGGTGGCTTGTGAAGACTCAGCAGGTAAATTGTGGTGCCAGAATTGGATCTCAAGTACTTGACTCTGAGGTCTACTTGCTGATCACTACAATCAAGACTTGAGGAAGTGCAGAGAGAGTGCGGTAGGATGTAAGGATGTAGACTGCATCCTCCCAGGACAGTCAGCTGGGGCTCCATACAGAAGGGGCATATGACTGGGTCTTGGTGGTAGAGTATGGACTCATAGACTGGCAATCCACAAGGAAGAATAAGATTTCAGGAGTGCCAGGGCACCAAGAGTAGGATTGTTATGGCAGTCAGTGCTGCTGGTCAGTGAGGCTACACCTATCTCAGTGCCAGAAAGCAGACGGTCTTGGGACCAAAGCACACATGAACCCAGAAGACAGCCTATCCCACTAAGTCCCATGGGGGCAGATAGGTGCTAACTAAGTCCACAAAGGATAAGAATGTGAACCAAATTAGTCTTTTGCCTTGAGCATAGGCACTTGTGATAAGTGAAGGCATTTTTCTTCCCTGCTGTGAAAACAAGTTTTGTGCATTTTGCATAAACTTTTCAGATGCAAACCCAGGCTCGCAGGGCCTGTTTTCACAAAAGGAGGTAACTTTAGACAAACATACAGGAAGAGAGAATCTAGTAAAGCAAATGACAGAAAACAGACCATCACTGTCACCTGTCACAAACATTACTAGTGCTAAAATAAAATTAATGTCAATTTCTAAGTCCACTGCTTTCTCGTAGACGAATCCAGTCAGTCATGGCAGAAACCAGAAGCCATCAGAGATTCTTTTGCTTTTTTGCTATTTTCTACATCATATCAAGCATCACATATTATCAGTATTGGCAAATTTAATACAAATAAAAATATTCTATATAGTCACACACTTCTCTCTCTGCCACCGTTCTGACACTTTGTCTCCATTCCACAGCCTCTTCAATGATTTTCTTGCTTCTCATTTATGTCCCACTTGCTCTGTCCATATTTCTGCAAAATTACCCTTTCACAAAAGTAAAGCAGTTTCCATATTCTGTCTAAAGCCCTTGAGTAGCTTATCACTGCATAAGTAGAGTCTGTAACATGACCCTTTGTGATCTCAGCCCTGCCTGCTTCCCAACTTCTCTCTACCCAGGGGCCTCTTTACCTCCCTCCATATGCCCTGCTGTATGTCCTAGTGACACTCTATACTCATTTCCACCAAATCTTTTCCTCCTAGCATCACCTTCTCTGTGAATGCTTGCATCAGTGCTAGGAAGTCTCTGCTGTACCCTCTCCTGTGGGTGTCCACTGGCTTCTGAATTTAAAGCCATCGCAGCACACACCATGCTCTATCTAGCACAGCTATAATGCAGCAGATGGACTGGTGCTTCCTAAATAAATAAGTGCCTCCATCCTTTGATTTTCCCACCTGTCTTTTTTCTCTACTATCTTCTTCTACCCTTCCACCTTTGGCCCACCCCAAAATTGCTTCCTGATCATTCTCCCAGATTTGCCTCTACTGACATCTTCCAAGAAAGATTGTTACCCATCTCCTCAGCCAAGCATGAATTTCTCAAAAGGCACACAGTCCCTCTCTTTTTCTGGGGCTTGACATCTTCAGCCAGCACCAGTCAATGCTGCTGCCCACAGGTGATGGCAGAGAAAGCGTTAGCAGGAATCATGAGAGAGAATTCTTGATGTCAGCCAGGGGAAGACATTGCCTTGAAAAACAAGTCTATTCACAATTGGGAATTCTTGTTTCCAGACTTTGCTAGAGAAAAATGAGGAGAATTTCTCACCAATTCTGGAGGCCCCAGATGAGGGGTGTGGCTCACCTCATAAGCTCAAACCAAATGAACTCAACAGCATCTCCCTGTGTACCAGGGAGATGCCAGGCATGGGATTCCCAGGCTCTGCCCTCTCTGAGCTTCCACCATGAGAAGATCACATGTCAATGGAGTAATGCCACCCAGGGAATTTCCAAGGAAAACAAAAGTGTGGGATTTAATAACTATGAATGAAAAGCGGATACTGGTTTTAACATTTAGGAAATAATGAGTCAAACTTTTTTTGTTTGTTTGGGTTTTTTTAGTGTGACTAACTAGGGTTTAAACCCAGGACCTTTGCACTAAGATACACCTCCAGCTCTTTTTATTTTATTTTGATACAGGGTCTCACCAAGTTGCCCAGGATGGACTGAAACTCGCATTCCTCTTGCTTCAGCCTCCCAAAGCATTGAAACTATGAGAGCGTGCCACCATACTTGGCTAATAGTTTTCTTTCCTCTTGGGCTTCTTAAAACCTTTAAAACACCAGGGGTCGTTATGAATCTCCAAGGAAGTTTCCAGTTTTCAGCACCCTCTTGATTTGTTGATATAAGTCACTTTTCAGTAGGAGTATATCTTCTTGGATAGCATTTCACAAGATACACTACAAGAAATATGGTTATAGATCATTATGATACCTGATCCCAGTGCACCAATTACAAAAGAAGCCCAGAGGGGCAAAAGCTGATTACAAGGTGTTTTCAGAGACGGGTTCTCAGCATACGAGTGTCCAAATAGGGTGCTGAAAGAATGTCATCAGAGCTGAACCAAAAAAGAAAAAGCTTCCTGGACGTATGTAACAATTTGCACCAAAGCTTAGAGGTATGAACTGCTGCCACAGCGCTGGAGAAATGCACAGCATCCTGAATTATATGAGTGTAAAATGCTAAGGTGTACAAACAGAGATGAAATTGAACAAGCCTGCAGGGGACAGACCAGAATGGATCTTTTAAACTAAGCAAAGGTTTTGAGCTTGTTGCTCTGTTGCATTGATTTCTTTAATGGCTAATGACATTCATTCATCTGTTGTTTTATCCATTCATTCAACCAACATTTAGAGGCAGTTGTGATATATCCCTGTCCAAAGAGAGAAGTCTGGGGTGTGCTTAGGAAGACTGGAGGCCCCTGGATGGTATCCCTAAGCTACGGATCACATGGTTATCTCAAAACCCAGCCTAACCCACCATGACCACCACATTGTCTTGTTCCAAATAGCCCTGAGTAGGAGGAAAGGGGTTCAGCATCTTCAAACATCCTTGGGCCTGGAATGGACAGATGAGGCCACTGTAGTCTGTCACATCAGCTAGAGCAAAATTAATGACATGGATCATTGCCACTGAGCAGATGACCTGTTGAAATAATTGAAAGGAGACTAGCCTGAGAAAGAAGAATCCTGGGAATGCAAGAGTGAAAACAAAGCTTGAAGATAAATAGTACTAGTAGCAACAACCTTTAATGACCTCAGCCCAGCAGTGTGTAGATGACAGGAATTCACAGGGAAAAAGGACAGTGATTTATGGAACACATGGCAGGAGAGTCTAGGCTGATGGCAGAGATGAGAAGAATAAACTAGAGCAGATTCTTTGTCAAAGTAGGAGACTGTCTTTAGAAAACAAATGTTAGCAACGAGTGATTGGTGGCAAGCAAAAGAACTTTTTCTGTCTCCCCAGGGAGAGTGAACAGACTCCACCTGATGACGGATCATGGCATCTCCATCAACTCCCTAATAAGCCTGAGGTCCGACAAGCAGAGGATGGCAGGACCAATAAAAAAATGAGAGGAGAGGCTCCTATCAGATTAGTCACACGCATGGAGTCAAAACACAGATTGCACAATAGCAGACAGCACCAGTTCGGGGTCTGTCTCTGTTGTACCCTCTAGGGCAGTGATGGCAAACCTTTTAGAGATTCCAACAATAACAAATGGCTGACTGTGGCCCGCGTGCCATAGGTTTGCCACCACTGCTCGATGGTAAGGGAATACAACATCCTGCTTTGAGGTCTGTACAGAGGAAATGAGACCCTCATGTAGACCTACACTCACCCTCAGCCTCTACTAATGGCATGGGAATTCTCATCTGCGTGTTCTGGTTTTAAGTGAGAAGCGATCAGATTTGACACCTAAGAGCCTCTCAGGTTTGAGGACCACTTACTGAGAAAAAAGGAGTGACAGACGTAGTAAGGAGGTCAACTAGTGACTCTTAGAGTGTGTTCTTAGAACACTGGCACTGGGACTTCTACATCAAGCAGGCCTCTATCTTTATAATGAAATAGCATAAGCCACACCTCCCCAGTGAAGATCTCCTGGAGAGGTGGATAATAGGTTGAATACTGTTCGCACCCAGCAAGTTCCCAGGAAGTGTGGCTATTGAAGGGATCCAAGAGCTTCTTGCACCTTTTACTCTCACACCCACAAGGTATATTTCTCTTTTTAGAAGGAAAAAAATCAGGCAATGAGCCTTATGGCAGGCAACTGCCCTTCCATATTGCTGGTCAAAACTAAAGATTACAGTCCAAAAGGCAATAGTTTTTCTCAACTACCAGTTCCGCTCATGGGTTGGCTCAGACTAGAGTTTAATGAATTAGAAGAAAGTTTATCCAAATCATCTACCCTAAGATCTTGCACAGACATGAAAGAACAAAGTTCTGGTCATAAGCAGGAGCTCTTCCACTGTGCACATCATCAAAAGACAGCCTGGGCAGTTACATGGAAAATGTCTCTGGACTTGGGAGCAATAAATTTCAACAGTATTTTGGAATCTCTCCTATCAGCAACTACAGGAGTTTCTGCTCTTTTTCAATTTGAGCTATGTATTATGACTTTGGAATTGGACAGCTCAGTTAGAAAAAGTAGGTTGGCAACAACTAGCTGTGTGAACTTAGTCTCCAAGCCTGTTTTCTGATCTGCATAATAAAAGCGTAGCTAGAGTTTACTAATTCCTGTGCTAGTGCTCTGTGTTCAAGAGCGTTCATACATTTTCTCTATCATCCTGTGTTTAGTATTTGTGTTCCTGTAACCAGTTATTAATGGCCATCGCATGTAGATGCTTGTGTGGAGGCAAGTTACTGCTGCTTTATCTGGCAGAACCTTACAACATCCCCACCACAGGGATGGCCCCTTCCAGTCACCCACACATAAGACATTGGTCCATAGGTGTGGTGGGAGAGCATCCCCTGGGCATCATATGTGATGTTGGATAAGTGCGTTCATCTACTCTGAATATATATAATTTCTTTACTCCTTTGCAGGAACGCTGGGGTAAACCATAGCTGCCAAACCCTCCCTATGCAGATTTCATCCTAATATATGTGATTTCCAAGTAAAGTTTTAACATTCAAGATGACTGCCCTCAGTTCAAAGTTGGCTCTCAGCCTGGATTTTGTGTTCTCTCACTGTAGATTTTCTGCAGCCATAGCAATTATTCTAAAAAAAAAAAAAAAAAAACCCTCTGGTTGCTTATTCTTCCTCCACACAAGTCCTGTGGTTATAAAAAGGGTTTAAGAATTGGCAGCACAGTGATACACTAGCTCTTGACAGCCAGACTCAGTCACCTGCTATGTCTCAACAGAAAACACTGTCTTACTGTCCCAGCCCACTGAGAGCCCACAAGGAACTTTGCAGCATCCACGCATCTTTTTCCCATTACACTCTATTCTCTGCTCGGAAATCTGCTCACCATAAGCCAGGCCTAAGTCAGTCTGTAAGCCTTTTCCCCCGCCACACACAGTTTTCTTCAGTAGCAGGAGTACTACCCAACCAAGAGCCAACGTGACGTGATGACTGTGTGCAGGTGAAGAGGATGGAATTTTATGTAAATAAAGAGGTAGCAGCATCCTCTCCCACCCAGAAGAGCATGCTTGATAGGCTAGACTTCATGGTCAGGAGTTATATAAACCCAGTCTCCAGACTAATTGTGCAATGCCAAGTCATAGGACTTCTGATGCTGGAAAATGGAGGCACACACTTCCCAAGCTGAATCGGGAGTTTCTTAGGAAAAGTATGGAAAGCTGTTGCAAGGTACATCCGTTTGTCCCTCAAGGAGGTAAAAATTTTCATTCATCTCTTACTGTTCTATGTTTGAAATTCTACCCAGATAAAGTAGTCTACCCGAAATAGCCTGTACACATATAATCTGATATGCACCCTTAAAAACAAACCAGGTTTTCTCCCTCATCTATACTGGTATGGGGTAAGCAAGAGTCTTTTTGTTGACAGAATTTTTATTTCTCCAACCTCCCTTTTGCTGGAAATTATGGCACAAAAACTCAATCTTCTTTTCTAGATTTAAAGCTGAAAGGATGAGCTCCAGCCATTTTTGACCCTGAGGGGAGAAGCTTCCTGAGAATAGGGCCAGCACCAAGGAATTGGGGCCAAAAACCTGGAAAGAAGAAATAGGATGACAATGACTTACCTAAGTTCCTGGGCACAGCCATTCCTATCTATAGACTTTGCCCTTTTGTAAGCCAAAAACATCCCCTTCTCACTTAGTACTATATTATTTTCTCAAAGCATCCTACCTGGTGGAATGATCAATTATAAGGATTTTTTTCAAAGTCTTGATACTCAGCTGTATGTAGTCCACTTCTGAATCTCCATGTCAGAAGTGCTATTCAAGAAAAGCCCTGCCCTCTTGCCAAAAACAGGACACCCTCACTTGTATGACACCAGCACTGGGTAACTGTCTAGATACTCAAAGCCAAAGTACAGATCTTGCTGCCTCTAAGATATCCCAGTCAGGCTGCACAGGGCCCTACCTACCAACCAGCCCTTCCACATAGCTCTCCCTTATTTCACCCTATCTAGCCAACTATTGGACGCAAAAAACAAGTATGTACCTCTTTTCCTCAAGGGGCCTCTAAATCAAAGTCAAGTCTCATGTCCCACAAAATCAATATGCTCTTCTCTGGGATAAATTTCTAGTTATTTATGTAGCTGATACACAATCATTTCTTATTTTAAACCAAATCAATAAATGGGTAGTGGTCCTTTATGGAGGGGTAATGAACAGAAACCCAGTTTTGGTTTATTATGGTGCTGATAGTCTCGCCATCCTACAAGGGCATCAGACCTTGTGTCCTGGATTCTTGGTAGGTAATTGCCTGAAACACAATAGTCAAAGATAGAGTGGATGACTATGGAGTAAGACTATGTTTGGGTTGAAGGCCAGAAGACCATGGTCTCTGTTGCAGCCTATGGCCCAGCGAAGCTCCTATGGGCCGGAAAGTAAACTAAGATACCTCTAGTGATAATGTTGAAAGTAGACAGCTTGAGTCCAGCTGCTTTATGTTTCTACTCAGTAAGGAGAAAATAAATTAGTGCTTTAACTTGTGAAGAGCATAAGCCTTACAGTCAGGTATTCGCTATCTAAATTTCAACTCGCTCTCTCTCTTTAGTTTGAGCTTGAGCAAGATATTTAACCTGTGTAACTTTCCTCATCAAGGGAAATTACCACCTGCCTCAAGTGTGTGTATATTTAAATCCTCAGATTAATATCCAGCACAACATGTTGGACAAATGCTAGTGTCAGTTGTTACAATATCATCATTAGTATGATTGTTTTTTTACTTCCTATGGCTTCTGGCCCAGAAAGCACCCCTCTCAGGATTAGACTTCAATGGCTCACCTGTGGAGGGAAGGAGACGAAAGTACTACCAAAATTCAAATGGCACACCTGACAATGCTTTTGAGAATGTGCCTTGCTTTTAATTCCTATAAAGTTGTATGGCAACAAGATTATAAGAATAAATTATTATAAAGGAAGGCTGAGGTGCAGCCATTCACAAAATTAAAAAAAAAAAAAAGGAAAACAAGCAGCCAACATTTGCTCTCCTATGTTTGATGTTATGGCTTATATCTAGATGTCCTCCCAAAGCCTCATGAGCATATGGGCTTTGGGGAGGTAGTTAGATCATGGGTGTGTGATGCTGAATTAGAGTGTGTAATGCTGGAGTTAAGGATGTCTGATAACTACATTAGTTTATTTTAGCATAATTGGTTTAGCAGAGTTCTGGGTATAGAATGGAAAGGCCCACCCTGGGTGTGGGTAGCACCATCCAATAAGCTTGAAGCCTGGATGAGATAAAAGGGAAAGTAACACTTGTTACCTTCCTCCTTCCATCAGTCCTGTCATGCACTGTTTCTTTGCCATGCCCCTCTGCCATGCCTTTCTGCCTTGTGGCCAGCCAACTATGGACTGAAACTCCTACAAACTGTAAGGTATAATGAACCTTTCATCCCTTGACTTGTGGGTGTCACGTATTTTTGCTTCTAAAATTTAAAAAAAAAAAAGGAAAACAAGCAGCCAACATTTGCTCTCCTATGTTTGATGTTATGGCTTATATCTAGATGTCCTCCCAAAGCCTCATGAGCATATGGGCTTTGGGGAGGTAGTTAGATCATGGGTGTGTGATGCTGAATTAGAGTGTGTAATGCTGGAGTTAAGGATGTCTGATAACTACATTAGTTTATTTTAGCATAATTGGTTTAGCAGAGTTCTGGGTATAGAATGGAAAGGCCCACCCTGGGTGTGGGTAGCACCATCCAATAAGCTTGAAGCCTGGATGAGATAAAAGGGAAAGTAACGCTTGTTACCTTCCTCCTTCCATCAGTCCTGTCATGCACTGTTTCTTTGCCATGCCCCTCTGCCATGCCTTTCTGCCTTGTGGCCAGCCAACTATGGACTGAAACTCCTACAAACTGTAAGGTATAATGAACCTTTCATCCCTTGACTTGTGGGTGTCACGTATTTTTGCTTCAGTAACAAAAAAAGTAACTAAGACATTTAGTTTGAAGATTCTCATACTAGACTTCTTCACCACGCGGTACATCTGTGTGGGTGCCCAGTAATGATTCTACCTGCTGGAAAGTGCCTCAGACCTGAGGCTTTGGAGAAGCTTTGCATCTTCCTGGCTAGTTTTCCACAATCCGTGGACTAATTATAGATGGTAGTGAAGGGTCAAGAATGCTATTGTCAAGCCACCCTGCTGTGGGTAATCCAAAAGAGGTCAGGAATGGTTAGACGTGAGGTCAGAAACATAAGATCATCTAGTCAAGAAACAGAGGCCTTACAGAAATTGCTTGTTGCTATAATCATATGCCCCATGAAGAGCATTATGATTCCTCATCCAGGTGCAGTGGACCCTTGACTTATGAACTCAATTGGAGACTGCCTCAATGTGGGGCAGGCAGTGGCAGAAGTACAGAGGCCGAGGCCCATCACCAATTAGCCATGAGACCCAATATAAGTCACACCGCTCCCAGGCCTGTTTCTACTCCTTGCATGAGAAAGCTGGACTAGACCAGTCATTCTCATTTTATGGCTCTCCAAAGATCAGGCTACTGGTGCCCAAGTATGCAATCATGAGCCAAAAGTTGGCACACTTACAGCACCTGTATACTCGAAGCCAGGTATTTCAGCAAGATGTGACTCCACTGGGTCAGAGAGTCCACCCAGATTTTGATTTGACTGCTCAGTCCTGAGAGCATTCCATCCCAGCAACCTGCAAAAGCCAAGGAATGGACAAATGGAAACCAATATCTGTGGAAGTGGACATTACTGGATAAGCTTCTTCCCTCTGAAATAGTGAGAAATAGTATACAAACCTTCATCAGGACTATTGGTGATAACAGTAGCTCCGTTTTGAAAAGTAGAACCCAAACTGAGACTTCTGGAGCTGAAAAGGAGCTTTCCAATACAGAGTAGACTGTTAGGTACTGTTATAATTAATTCTATTAGAACAGTTATTAAAATAACATAATTATGCTAAGCAATTTGTTGAAAAAGAGCAATTGAACACATTTGTGACATGAACTGGTGGGTAATTGCGCTTAGATAATTTATGCCAATAACTCCTTGTGCGCATCCATCAACTTAAATAAGGGTCTTACCCATTATATTAATTTGAAGACACTTTTTAAAAGTAATGAGACAAGATAGTGCCTGGGCAAATACAAAAGTCCGAAGGGTCAGTCAGACACAGTCTCCCTTCAATCAGGGAGCTGGGCTAAAGACAAATTTTGGAACTTTAAAAGCCAGAATCCATCCTCAGGACACAATTTTACACTTGGTTTTCTAGGACACAAGCCTAGATTTTTCTGCTGTTCACCTTGCATGGTTCCCTTTGGAATCAAATGCCATGGAGGTACCACAAGAGCCAACTGGTTGAGTGAAGAGTCCTTGTAGTAAATTGTATGGCGTTGTTAAGCTTTTCTCCCTTAGAATATCAAGAATATTCTCATGCAAATTGCTTTTGTGTCGGGCAATATAATTCTTATCAAGCAAAGTATATTGATTCATTTGTATGAGAAATGCTGGAATAACATACATATGAATACTAAAAATATTTATCTTTGGGTTAAAATTTTCAATTATTTTGTACATTTTTCTTCTTTGTTCTTTTCTATACCTTGAAGTTGTCTACTTATTATTTTTGTAATAGAAAAAATACTTAATATGCCATTTGCACTTACTTTTCTTCACTATTGCTCTACTATAACTGTCTTCTCCCATGCCTGTGAAGAGTTTAATTATCAATAAAAGATAAATATTAGACCTTAAATTATCTTCCCATCTTCCAGCCTCAAGTCAATCAAAGATCATTTCCCCAGCTTCCTCTCTGCGTATTCAATAAATGAAAGGAAATTGCTCAAAGGCACAGTACCTACGATCAGCAGCTACTGCCCTTACTGTTGGAATTTTTCATTCTCTTATTAATTTGAACTCTTACTGTTTCCTCTTTTCTCCCCAGAAAGCATTAACTCCTGAGCATCATTTAGCATCTTTTCCTGCCAGCTCTGTCCAGCTTCCTCACCTCACTCTGCTATGAGATCCACTCTCCATTTCTCACTGATATTGTATTCTACCCACTCATGCAACTCAGCAGTGAACTATTTCTTTCAGAAACAACCATTTTATCCAAGTAAAGTAAGAGGTGAGGGCAAGTGACAAACACATCCTTTTTCCTAAAGAATATGATTACCTGGGCCTTCATGCTGAGGATCATCCATTCCTTTAATGCAAAAGTGATTGTGGTGGCTGGAAGAAATGGACTTCCCTTTGACCTTCTGCCTCCTTTTCTCACGCTATTAATCTTTATAATCTATATAATCTCCTGTCCATCAAACAACCTGCAATCTTTTTTCTTTCTCGGAATCTCAAAGTGACTTCTGTGCTTCAAAAAACCAGATCACCAAATGCACTTCTAAATATTTTGAATCCCATACACAGTCATTGAGTCAAGACAAAAAGGAACCTAAAGATGGCTCTGCCTTATTTCCATGATACTTAATCCCTAATTACATGGCAGCTCTAGCCTGAACCCAGCATGGAGAAGCCACAAACAGAGCTCTAGATTCACTGAAGTTCTTTATTGAATTATTTGCTATAAACTTCCTCTAAGCCAGAGATTCACAAATTTAGCCTTACATCAGGATTGACAGGTGGCTTTTAAAAAATTCCAGTGTTCAAGTGATTTTCATACTATTCAGATTAGTTTCAAAACTATTAATGCCTGGAGGTGGGTCCAGCTGCTGATTCTAATATCTATCAAGTCTGAAGTATTGGCCTGAGGCCTAGCTCACAATTGTTGCTGCACACTGGAATCACCTGGAGATCTTTGCAGAAGCCCTAAGACCAATTATCACAATCTCTGGAAGTAGATCAGTTGTCAATGGGTGTTGCTGTCACCCACCACCACCACCACCAAGTGATTCTAATGAGCAAGCAACTCAGAGAACTACTTGCTAGACAAATCTTTCCCACTTCCTACAAAAATACTGGGAAGCCTCTGGGAAAAAAAATATAGGGAAGCCCCTCACTCCCTAACAATAGGAAATTGACTTCATCCTTGGACCACCTTCCTTACCTATTGGCAAATATCCATTCTTCCCATCGAAGCAGCTATTGCACTTAATTTCTCCAGAATAATTCCTAGGTAACCGTGCACTCTCATCTTCTTCAAGGAGATAATCCTCATCCCAGGTGACTCTGCTTCTCTCAGTGGCTCCTCAGTTCCTACAATCTTCCTGACAACTCGATTCTTTTTGGAAAACACATAAAGACATAGATACAAACATAGCCGAGAGAGAATGTGACATACTGATGATGGTAACGGATATTTGCCCCCATGGGAAAGCATGAAATAAATATCTGGCATCGGTAGGAACGAAGAACACATGCCATTTGTACAGTGGTGCCTCGGTTCACAAACTCCATTCTTCTCCTGATTCTGGTGAAAAACTGAACTGGACGAGAACTGAATCAAATGCAATGGTTAGGTTCCATGTTGGCCTTATGGGGAATTGTGATTTGGTGCTTGTCCAAATCATGGAAAGAAATCATGGAAAGAAAGAAGTTTGTGAACCAAGGTACCACCATATTGTTAAGCTGGGCAGGGAGCAGGGACTGGAGAATGCGGGGCAGAAAGGGGCCTTCAATTCGATGTTTAATAATTTACTATAAAATATCTGAAGCAAAGTTTAGCAAAATATTAGCATTTCTTCTGAAATGTGGGTTTATAGGTGTTTATCATTCTTGCAGTTTATGTACATTTGAAACATTAAAAACGTAAGAATCGTCACAAAGTTTTTAAAAAGTTGTTATCACTGTACACCCAGGGTATTCTACTCCACACAGGATATTTTAGTGTAGGATATTCTATTTAGTAACCGGACTGAAAAAGCAAATTCATATTTGCTTTATTTTTAATGAACAGGGTGGTTCTAGATCTGCATCAAACAAAGCAGGAGCCATTACCCACATGTGGCTGAGTAAACTAAAACTAAAATAATATAAAATATAAAATTCCATTCTTCAGCTGCAATTGGCACTCAATAGCCACATGTGGCTAGGGGCTAGAATATTAGCAGAGATTAAAAACATGTCCTTCTCTGCACCAAGTTCTGTAGTAAGCTCTGATCTAAATAATAATAGGTAATTATGCAACAAGATGCAAATGAATTTTCTCAAATTACTCATCCTTTTTTCTTTTATGTTTACATAAACCAAAGCAACTTGTGAATTATGAGTTATGAATGATAGCAATAAATAAGTGGTAATTCTACTGTGAGCCTTTCTGGAAAACAATAAAGTAAAAAAGACTGAATCCATATATAAAGAATGGCATGTTTAAAATATTTTTATGTACAGGTAGATATTTCTTGGCTAATATTAAAAAAAACTGACCACTGACAAACAGTAGTGGATGTTTAATATTAATAGGAAGAACCAGCTGGGCGTGGTGGCACACACCTGTAATCCCAGCACTCGGGAGGCTGAGGCAGGAGGATCGCTGTGAGTTTGAGACCAGCCTGGGCTACACAGTGAGTTCCAGGTCTGCCTCAACTACATAGTGAGACCCTTTCTCAAAAAACAAACAAACAAACAAACAAACAAACACAAATAGGAAGAACCAACTGATGCTCAAAGTGTCAGGGAAAATGTCGGTCCAGATGGGCTATAGCTCACAATTGTTGCTGCACATTGTAATTTCAAGTTCTTCAAATTACAAAGCAAAACAGAGCTGTCACGACAGGTACAATAATAGTAAAATCTGGAGACAAACAAAAAACTTAATCACCAGCTTCTCCCCACCTGTACATTTGTGACTCATTCCCACAGCACAGAAATGGTTTTCCACGCCTTCCTTTTTGCTCATGCAAGCATATCAGAGTAGCAACAGACACAGAGAGCATTTTTGTTTTAATTGAAGAAAATCATGTTACATATTTTGCCATTTATTGGTGAAAGTAATAATACACATCTCTGGATATAACTTTTTCCAGTTTTTCTGCATGTGCACTGAAATCCACGTAAAACCTACACTGTGATTTTATATATATAATTTTACAAAATGGGCTGTATAATTCATGCTGGGCAGCAGCAGGGGCAGTGGTATTTTTTTGCTGTTTCCTGGTTAGTTTGTTTCTATGTACTCCACTCCTTCCCCTGAACTTTACCTCCCCACAACCACTTCAATCCCAGATAATTTGCATCAACAAGAACTGGTAATCTTTCATCTTCCCCACATCCATAAAATCAAACACAGAAACTTTTATGCATTCTCTTATTGTTGTTTTCTTTATGAATGTTACTTTGTCTCTGGTACAGGACTAGCATAAAGTCAACAAAATAAACATCTTTGTACATTTCTATAGGAAATGTGTGAAGAGGGGAACTGCTGCACCGAAAACGTGTGTGTGTGTGTGTGTGTGTGTGTGTGTGTGTGTGTGTGTTGGTGCTAGCAGTGAAAAATCAGGGCCTCCCTCATGCTAGCCAGGCACTCTGCCACTGAACTACAGTCCTCTCCCTCAACACATATTTTTGTTTGGGAAAAGCAATCTGGAGAAATAAATAAACTGCCTCCAACTTATGCCAGCAATGTGAGATCCCTCTCTCTCTCTCTCTCTCTCTCTCTCTCTCTCTCTCTCTCTCTGTCTTACTCAACAAAAGATATTATTACTCTTTAAATTTTTCCCATCTGACAGATATAAAGTGATCTCTCATTGCCATTGTGTGCACTGACAATTGCAAATTTAATACTTTTTCACCTATTAGTCACTCAAATACACTTTTTCTAATAAATGTATTTGTTTATACTTTTCTTTTTCCTGCTTTGGGTTTTGTCCCTTTCTTATTAATGTATATGACCTCTGTATATATTATAAATATTAACTATTCCATTTACACTAGCTTTTTGAAACAAATCTATGGTTGTTTGATTTAACTAATATCATTTGCAATTCAAGATTTAAAAAAAGAAATATAAACAGTTCTGTCTTTTCTGCTGCTTTAAATATTCCATCAGGCTTTCTCTCCTTTCTCTCCAGAGAAAGCCAATCAGATCCTCCCCATAATAGATGCTTGTTATGGTCCTGGTCTGGTCCTGGTTTTTGGCTCTTTTTACCTAAATATCTGGTGCCGAAGCCCAGGAGCAAGGCGATCAATTAAGTGATGATGCCCTGCACATCGGGGTTGATAGGCCTTTTGGCTGCCTCCTCAGGACCTCATCTGCCCAGCCAGGACCTCCTCAGGGCTTTCGACCTTTGCCATTGCTTAAGACTCACATCCACACTGGTCACGGATTTCAGGGTGAGTAGGTAGTTAGCTTCCCTCTACTCGGGTCCTCTGTCTCGTTCTCATTCTCTCCCTCTGGGGACTACTCGGAAATCCAAGGGCTTGGTTGGAGAGAGCCTCTTGGCACACTGGGCCCAGGACCATGCCCCTCGGGGATGCCCCATCCACCTGACTCCTTTCGTTCTCCCCTTCTGGGGACTGGCTCGGGAGTATCAGAAGAGGTGGAGACATTCCTCTCTTTCGCCTTCCTCCTAGGGAGCTGACTCCTCCTCACCCACCCTAATATGGGTGCCCAACAATCCAAACCCCCTCCCTCAATGCCTCTTGGCTGCCTCCTGGCACAACTTTGTCCCCTTGGACTGTTGGGGCCTGATTTTAAAACAGAATGACTCAGTTTTTATTGCAACCAAGTTTGATCTCAGTACAAATTAGATAATAAATCTCAATGGCCCAAAAATGGCACTTTCAATGTTAATATACTGTGCAATTTACACACGTTATTCAATGCAATGCCAAGTGGTCAGAAATCCCCTACCTACAAGCCTTCTTTCTCGTCCCTCTCTCAGTCAAACCCATTCGCCCTCTCAGGCACTTCTAGCCCAAACTCTGTCCTCCACCCCTCCTGACTCCCACCTCTGATCCAGCCGACCACTCACTGCTCTCACCTCCCCCACCCTGTAACCCAGTCAGTTCTCCCATCTCATGAGCTTATCCCCACCATCTTGTGACCCTTCCTCATCTCTGCCATCTTGTGTCTCTCCACCACACACCCGCGCTCTCCCTGCTCCTCAAGAGCTTCCCAAACAGGAGAGTGAGTTAACAACCACTTCTCTGCTTACTCTTCCTTCCCCAGCTTCCTCAGAAGAGAGAGGAAAGCAAGACTCTGCAAAAAAAAAAAAAAAAAAAAAGAAGAAGAAGAAGAAGAAGTAAAATCCTCTCCTGACCCTGCCTATTTATATATCAACAACTTGTTTGGCAGGATACATTACCAAGAAATTCCATCAGGCTCTATTGTTTTCTACATAAATATTGGAAAATAAAATATAAGGTTTTAAAACAATTCAAAGGTTACAGCCCAGTAAGATGTTTAAAAAACCAAAAAAAAGTATAAATTCTGGCTAATTGACAAATGTACCTTTCATCTTCAACTTAAACAAATGTTTGGTTGGTGTTTTGTTTCCCGATGTTTAATAGATGTATTTGAAACATTTCTTTTACATTGCAAATTCTTAAATTGTAATTATAGTATTAACTTGACCTTCTCTCTACTTTCTGCTTGCAGATTTCTGACAATAACTATAACACAATATTATGCTGTTATAAAGCTCTTTAACTCCTTCTGATTCTAATTGCAAGAGATTTCTGTTAATTGATCTGCAAAAGTTTTGACTATTCTTAATTTAAAGAGATATTATAATTCAATTGGCCAAATATATTTGAGTGCACTATAGTTTCATACATTGTCTTATATGTTTGTGTCTGTCCAATTGTTTGAAAGTGTTTGTCCAATTATATTTTTTGATCGAAATGGCATGAAAGATACAAATAAACTGTTAATTTCTACAACCTGGTTTTACAGGTCAAATAAAAAATTGTCAAGATAATTAAATATAAACTTTTAGGTTTGGATAGACGCCTGTTGGTGAATAAAGAAGAAGCTGCTCAGAAAAATTTATTCTGCTCTTTGTTCACTAATGGGAGCACCAATAATTTTCATAGCTTTATGAGAAGACATACCCCCAATAAACATTGCTAAATATGTTGTTATTAAATATTTACATTGGTTATCATCAAAGGGTTGAGTTCTAAATACGTTATTGTGATATGTTTATAATAATCATCTTAAAAAATAATGTATTCTGTCTGTGGAAAAATAAGGACTGATTAAAAAAAGATCCTTTTGTTTCCAGCTACACTACAGGACATAAGGTTTCATATAATTATAATTATTACTACTACTTTTTTGGTATACAAAATATATTCATGTTTTCTGACTATACAGATCTCCCAACATATTGTTTATGACAACAACCTTTTGATCCAGGTAACACCCTTCTCTTCTGCTCCACCTACCCATGATTACAGGTATATTTGTAGGCCTATTCACTTTTCTTAGATGGCATCCTATCAAAAGGTAAAAACTTAAGTAAGAGTTTCCAGTTTTTTTGTTTTTGTGTGCTTTTAGAGGGGAATAAATACATTTAACAATGGCAATTTTATACTAAGATACATATCTAAGTTTGTTGCAAAGATAATGTCATCATGATTGTCATGCTAAAATATGATGATGATGATGATGATGATGATGTGTGGCTCCTGATTTCAGGTTTTTTCTGTTAATATTCTACAGGAAATTAACTTCTAGAAAAACCATGATTAATAAAAATAACAGTCCTCTATCAATTATACCATTTGGATCTTATTTACACTTTTAGTTTTTTACACCAGAGAAACTACTCAATATTTACTCAAGTTGATAGTGTGAAATAGGAAGAAAATGGCTAAAGGGGAAGTGAGAAGGGGAGGGGAAAGGAAATAAGGGAAAAGAAAAAATGTGAAAAAAGGAAAAAGTGGAAACAAAGTCTTTGTAAATAGGGAAGGGTGAAGGGGGTAAAGGGAGGGCAGGGGTATGGGGAAAAAAATAAGAGCCAAGACAGATCATGGAAAGGTACAAGATCCCAATGATAAATGTAACTGTGTTGTTTGCTTTAAATGTACCAATAAACTTGATGGGGAAAAAACAGAATAAAATAACAGTCCTCTATATATTTTTAATTGAGTTTATTGGTACATTTTAGGGATACAGTACAGTTACATTCATTATTGAATGTGCATGGCAGGTCTTGGTTCTCATTTTTTCCCCTTGTCCCTGCCCTCCCTTCACCCCCTCGTTCCCTCCCCATTTACAAACATTTTATTTCCATTTTTTCATTCTCATGTTTTTTTCTTTTCCCTTGTTACCTTTCCCCTACCCTTCCCCCTTTCCCTACACCTTTAGCCCTTTTCTTCCTGTTTCACATTGTCAATTATCTCATTACTTCTAACCATATTTTAAATTCCAGATAAAGTTATAACAGTTAAGCTCACTGCTCCTACTGTACTACTGATGTCACTGGTCTTCTTTTCTGGGTGTTCAACCAGCAAAGGGCAGAGACCAACACTAAAAGGTAACTGGATTAAGAAGACCACTAATATTTTGGCCCTGGCCCTCCAAGGTCATCAAAGATCCAAGGTACAAAGGAACCTTTTCTACAATACCTTGCATATTTGATAAGTAACCCAATTTCCTGAGCAGGGAGATTGCTGGACACCAGAGGACAAATGTAACATGTGCTAAAGGCGGATCACAAAGAGAAAAAATCTCCTACACTTTCACTGAAAGCAACTTGGTCAAGCAAGGCCATGACCCATCCTACTGGCTGACACTGACAGAGGAGCTGAAAGGCTCTACGCATGATTCCAAAATAATACCTAAAGAGACTTAACTGATCTTGACAGACAGAGCAAGATGTTCATATTGATTAACACAGGTCTCACTTTAACTTGGTCTTAAACATCCAGCAGAAAAGAATAACCAAAAGAGGTACTAGCAACAGAGAGGCTTTTGAGGCCAACCACTCCACCTCCCTATAAAGGGATAGCTCTCCAGGTGGTAAACCAGACAACCCAGTCGCAAAAAAAGCTACACCTATTTAATACCACCCTCCACTCTCTCCATCAATATCTCAGGGTGCTGGATGTGTACGTCTGTTTACCCCCATTTGTTCACTCCAATTCCCATCCCCCTAGATTTTACCCTGTCTCAAATACTGGCAATTTATCCACAGTTCTGGGACCCTTCACTGTGGGTCTCCCATTCTCTACACAAACCACTAACCTGATATGCATGGGGCAAAATGACATCATCACTCGCCTTGCTTGCTCCCTCTTTATCTCAGCAGAGCATCCGATCTGCCTGTCCAATGGCCTGTTCTTCACATGTAATCGAGAGGCATTCCAGTGCCTCAATCAGTCTGACGTTTTCTGATGCACAGCCTTCCTTGGCCCTCCCATGACCATTTATACAGAAGCCCAGATGTCTAAACAAGTTCCCCCACAGAACACAATCAGAAAAAGGGCAGCTCCCCTTCTACTCCCCTTCTTAATGAGAGCGGGGGATGGCAATGGGGATAGTGGGCATTTCTACATCCACACACTTCTATCAAGCCCTGTCCATAAAGATTTCAGCAGACATGGATAAAATAAGCCAGTCCTTAAATACAGTACAAGATCAAATAAATTTTCTAGCAGTAGTCATGTTACAAAATAGACATGCTGACAGAGGCCCAAGGGGGAACATGCCAGGTGCTAGGTGAAGAATGCTGTTATTTTGTTAACCAGTCAGAGAATTTTTTTTTTTTTTTTTGTACCGGATATTGAATTTGGGTCCTTTCACTTTCCAGGCAGGCAGCAGAACCACTGAGCTAAATCCCCAGCCTAACCAGTCAGGGATTGTTAAAGCAAAGGTTAAAAAAATACAGCAGAGCATTGAAGAGTGAAAGAAATGATGGGATTCTTGGGGAATAGACCAAAGCTATTCCTGGCTTCTCCAAGTTATGCCTTGGCTACTTACTCCCCTTGTTGAGCTCACTGGCTTCTATATGTCTTTTAAGCATGATAGGGCCCTGTCTGTTTCACTGTTTTCAAACTTTTCTTGCAGGAACCTATGAGGGAATTTACCAACCAGACCGTCACAGAACTCATCATGGAAGGGGATTGGCCACTGCAGCAGATGGAAGAAACCCCACCTACCACTACCCCCACCAGATCCTGGTTTGGCCCCAACCATTGCCCCTTCATCAGCTTGAAGCAGCTCCAGACGAGACCTTTGTCCAATAGCCATAAAACAAAAGCCTGGAATGTTAGATTTCCCTCGCCTTAAGATGGTCCTAACTAGTGATGCCACAAGCCCCTCCTAGTGACATCACAGGCTCCCTCAATCCCTAGCCACTACATCACTCAATCCCACCCCAGCTCCTAAAAGCCCCACCCCAGCTCCTATAAGAAGCACTCCCTGTCTCAGCCATATTGCTTTCCCCCCTTTGTTCAGAGACAGCCCGGCAGAACCTCCCCATAATAAAGGCTTGTTATGGTCCTGATCTGGTCCTAGCTTTCAGCTTTATACCTAACAATAATTTAGGGGAATTCTTGGGCTCATTGTACATATAGACACTGGACACTTACAGACACTACAGACTTTGTTTTGTTTTGTTTTGAAACAGATTCTTGCCAAGTAGCAGTTAAGGCTGGCCTTGAACTCATGTGTTTCTCAAGTTGGTCTTAAACTTGCTGTAATCCTTTTTCCTCAGTCTCTTGAGTGCTGGCATTACAGGCGTGTGCCACAATATCCAGCTCAATACTAAGGGATTTAACAACAGCATAGTTGACATTCATTAGACCTTGGTCACTTTAAAGCAGAATTTAGAGAAAAACAAGTTTTGAACAATTTTCTCTGGAACTTTTCCTCCCTATAACCACTGACCTGTTTTGCTATAGATAAGGTTAACAACTATGTTCCTGTAAGCAGAGTGCTGTGACATCCTGATCTCACAGATGTTTTCTTTCAAGACTGTTACAAAGCTGTCACTCAGTGAATAATTGCCTTTGTCTCACTTTTATAAGCACACTTGCCCCCCATCTTTTAGTTTTATGCCAATCTCCTTTAAAGAAACATATGAAAATTGGAGCCTTTCTTTTGTTTGGGGCTCAGCCTTTGGACAGGAGTCCACTGAGCCTGTGTACACCTAAAATAAATAAGTAAATAAATAAAAATGTTTCAAAAAAATATTCCATCATGATTAAGGTCTTCTCCACCCTTCAACTACATATGCATTTCCCAAGAGTTTCTTTAAACAATATTCTACATGAACCCAATATCTCTTTATTTTGAAGCATATGAAAGAGGGAATACAACTCTTGTTTTCTTTCACATGGGTGGTAGGTCAGAGGTTTTGCCAGCACCATTTATTAAATATCTCTCCCCAATGAAATGAATTTATTTTCTTGTACTTCTCATGTACCCTGAGACCTAAAATTCATTATAGTCCATTTTTTTTGCAGCCTGTTGTTCCCATATCATATTAATTTGACTACAGTGATTTTTTAGGATCTCATATCTGAAGCAAATCTTCATTCTTGTTTTTCATACTGTTCTTGACTATTCCTGGATGTTATTTTTTTCTATGTAAACTTTGTGATCATTTTTCCTAAATGGAGTAAAATAGCAGCTTAAAAATGCTGTAAAACGTCTAACTGGAAGTTTGTTAAATGTGTATGTTAATTTGGGCACAAGAGTTCAATGAAAATGTTATCCCATTCAAGGCCATGCTATCTTTCCATTTGTTTGGATCTTGATTTAAACTTTCCCACTTTAGTCCTGTACATCATTTGTTAAATATGTCCATGTTTTATGGGGGTTTTGGTCATATTCATTCAATGAATGTTTATTTAGTATTTATGATATTCCAGGCATTGCTCAATATGGAAGATACTGACTGAAATAAACAATCTTCACTCAAGAGTAAGTTTACATGTTCTAAGTCCATTTTCTACTGCCGTAACAATATCACAAACTGGGTAAATTATAAACAATAGTTTTTTTGGCTCACAATTCAGGAGGCTGGAAGTCCAAGTTCACAGTTATGGCATCTGGCAAGGGCCTTCCTGCTGGCTTTTAACATGAAGGAACAGCACGTGAGCATGAGCAAAAGGGAAAGAGAAATGATAGGGGCCAAACTTGTCCTTTCTGAGTGCATTCTCACCATAACTAACCCATTTCTGTGACAGCAGCACAAATCCATTCACCAGGACACAGACCTCAGATCTAATTAGCTCTTAATATTCCACCTCTTATTACCATAACAGTAACAATTAAATGCTATATTATCACCCCCAAATATAGTTTTTTTCTCTAGAGTTTTCTTGTCCTATTTTCCACATTTTCTAGAACTTAAAAAAATAGTGTTAAGTAATATGATAGTGGGTATCATCACTTTGTGCTTCACAACTTAGAATATGTTATTGGATTTTAGTAAATATGACTTCATATTTAAAGTTACTCCCATCTTATTTGAATTTATATTAGGAATGACTTTTCTACATTCATTAGTTTAATAAAGTTTTGACACTCAGAAGAAACCTTAAGGTTTCTCAGAAGAAACCTTACTTGATGAAGGTTTATTATTTTTGCTAATTTTTAGATCAATATTTTAGAAATTTTCATTTATTCAGTAAATGAGACTGGTGGTATTTTTGTATAGTATTTAATGCCAGGTTCTAATATTAAATTTACAGTGAATTCATGATTGGTGAGTTCCCATTCCCACTTTTGCTTAACCAATTTTGTCCTCCCACATGGTGTAGAATTTTGCTCATTCTAAGTATTGTCCATCACCTAGGAATGTGTTAGAAATACATAATCCCAGGCCCTAAACTAAGGTTGAGAATGAAAATACACATTAACAAAATCTCCAGATGTGTTGTGTGCACAGTAAGACTGGAGAAATTCTGAGGATAATTTAGTTTAAACATCATTGGAATTTTTAAAAGTCATATAGAACTCAAGATATGAAGCTGTCTAATCACGTTAACTTTATACTTTTTAATCTATGTTAAATGGTATATTCACAGTTTCTATTACTTAGATCAACTTTGGCATTTTATATTTTGCTGTCATCTGTAACTGCTGATTCCTACAACCTTATTGCTAGTCTTGTTACTCTTACAATCTTTTTCACCAACTGGTAATGACTGGCTCTTTCCTTGTCTTGAATCCTATCAAGCTTACAAAAGCTTTATTTATTTATTTATTTATTTATTTATTTATTTATTTATTTATTTATTGGTCTTTTCAAAGAACCAGCTTTTGGAATTATATGACTCCTTCCAATATAAATAAAAGGGGAGAGAATTTAATGTGAATGATTATGGATGAGTTCAGTTTTGCTCTCCATTAACATCAAAACCTAGTACACATGCAAATCTGAACTTCCAGGGACCAAAGCTTGAGAATACAGGATTTATGCCAATCTTTAATTCATGAACCTGTTTAGATAGGGACCTACCTCCACCTAAATTACTTTTCTGCATACTTAATCACATTCTAAATGCCATTTATTGGTCTGACAGTATAACTCACTAAATCTTGCTTTACAGTTTACATGCCTTTTATATGCTCTGTTGCATTTGAGATTCACATTTGAAAAGGTCTAAAAGGAAATCTTTTACTAAAGGAAATGTGGTCCCTAGCACAATTTTCTTGTACTGAGATCGGGTGGGGCCTTCAGAATGAATCTCCCAAAATGGCAAACAGGAACCATGGAAGTGTCAAGCAGGGAACTAAGAAAAGGGAGAGGCATAGGTTGAAATTTTAGCCATGCACAGATGTAGAAAATGGCACATTTCAAATATTCACACTCGAAAGAAGTTTTGTTAAATGCACTAGCTTTCTTCTCACTTCAATTAAGGAATCAAGGTTTACCTTCTTAAAAATGTATGAAAAACTTATTACTTACACACTTTCATTTTTTTTAAACTTTGCAAATATTCTTAATCAGACAAGGATTTCAAAGGCCAGATAACTGTAAACTGCACACAAACTGACCCAAGATTAAGATAATAGCTGCAAAAATACATAGTTTATTGAATTTGGAATTTTTAAGTTCACTGATAGACCAGTCATGTTACTATAGAGAAGTTATTACAAAGATGCTGCTAAAGTCCTTCACATAATTAACTTTAATCTTGCGCTTCAGACCAGAGAATTCAGATCTATAATAATGTTTTATAATATGCATTCGCAGAAGCAAGCACTCGAATAGCCTCTTTTGTGGTATATTTAGTTCTTTAAAGTATCTGCACTAGAAACCATCTTAACCTCATATTTCTGACAGTGCTGTGCTGAAAACATCTTTATTCCCCAATACTGATGAGTATTAAAAAAGAGAAATCATCTTCAATCCTTCCTGATCAATTCTCCTGTATGATACTTTTCTCTTTAACCAAAATATTCCCCTCTTAAACCCCAAGAAAATAAATGAGATAAAATGACAGAAGTAATCAAATGAGGTCCACTGCATTTAAGTCTTAGAAATGAAACCCTAAAGGACAGATCTTTTGATAATGACATCATGAGCAGAATGTTCACTAAGAAGCAAATAGAATTAACTAAAGTAAAATAATCTGTTTTTTAAGATTTTGAATTTATTACAATTTTTCTTCTGGGAAGAAATCTAAATTTAAACCCTGTAGCAGCTGTCCTCCCACTCAAAGTCCTAGAAAGAGAAGATACACAGACACTACAGGATTGTTCTGGTTCTTTAGAAGTGAGACATGGTATCCACAAAACAGTCCCCAGAAAATGTCCCCTTCAACTAATGCCACTCAAAAAAAAAATTTTTTTTTTCCATTCAGCCCTAAGTGGTTGAGTATCTGCCAGGGTACACAGTCCCTCCATCTGGATGGCTGACCACGCAAGTGGGTTCCACAGTACAGTACAAACACTCACATGAATACATGGCTATTTGGGGAAAACTTGCGGGAGCAGTGCAGGTAACTTAGAGGAGTCATCCTTCTGTCAGTGGAGGACAACTTAGCTAAGGGAAAGCAGCAGAAAGGACAAAAACATAGATAACAAGCAAGCTATTATTGCAGCAAAAGATGTACTGATGGGACACAGGTAAAGACATTGCAGAATTCTGATGTCAAAGTCTTCATGTCATCCTTTGACATAGCGTATTAATTCCTAAAACAACCTTGAAAGGTTATTTTCAGATACGGGAAAACAGTTTAAGTAATTTATAGATAGTTACACTAGAAAACGGCACAGGACTAGAACCCAGAACCAATCCTTTACTCCTAACCTGCTTGGCAGCTATGTGGGAGGATAAATTTTAAGGAGACAGGATTAAAAGAAATGTTTGGAATCTTACCGTAGTAGTCTATGCAAAAATTGACAAGGCCCTAATCTTAAGTGTTGGCAGTAAAGCATAGCAAACAGTCCTATAAGCCCCGGACTCAAGATTCCCCAAGTTAAAACAAGTTTTGGTTCTACCAACACACCAGCTGATGGTAGATAAGATATGTCTCTGCTTTAGTTTTTCCATCTATAAACTAGTAATAGCAATTTTTACCTGCTAAGATTTCCTGAGAATTAAATGAGATCACATATGTAACTCTGACTAGGTATCACAATGCAAACTAGCCATTAATGGTACAGATGACGGACAGTAAAAGATGTTACAATGAAGTGACTAAAATTAGCAGGGTTAAGGGAATGATTTGGGCCCAGGGAAAGGAGGTAATGGAAAAGGAGGCAGGGAAGACTACCAAGTTTTAGCTTACCTAGGAGCTTACTAAGTAGACCACCAATGGTAAAGAAACTGGTTTACGGAAGAGATTATTTTCTTTTCCTTAAAGAATTAACAGGATATCTACAAAGACACCTAGAGTGTGCAACTGAATACAAATATGAACCTCAGGGAAGTGAGATGGGGAGTCATTAGCAAGTAACTACAGTAATAAAATGTGAGTGGTAAAGCAGATGCTCAAGTGTTTTTCATTCTAAAAATATGGACTTTTATTTGGGGCTAATATATGAAATGCAATAAAATTCAAATACATGAAAATACAGAAAATGAGATTTAGTAGTAGAAAAATGGAGAATGATTTCTAACAATCAGATGTATATTCCCACTGCTCAGAAAAATTAGTGTACTAAGCACTTTGATCCCAAGTCATAAATACCAAATAAGGACAAATTCCCTTTATATTTCAGATTGAGTCAAAAATTTTTCAAAGATATACAGATATAAAATAATACAAAATTTACAAAAGTGTATTTTATATAGCATGCTTTTAAAAATATAATGAAAGGGCTGGGCCTCAATATTGTCTCAGAATGACTCCCAACAAAAAACAGCTCCTTTTAATGGTCTGCTATCAGGATGCCAACTGGCCAGATTTCCTCTAATGCAAGTCATTTCTCCCTAATATTTAGGATTTTGTTTCTGTAACTAAGTAAGAAAGTTAACATAGGTCTGCTCTATTTACTTAGCAAAATATTTAATGATTTGAATTATCTTGCCACATCTGGAACAAAGCCTTCATTTAAAATGAAATATTATTGGGATTTAACTGGATGGCATCATAAAACTCATGACATCATCACACATACAGTTCACAAGACACAGCAATTTCAGCTCAAAGTGCCTGTGATGCAACACGGAAGAGACCTATAAACTTTCTACTTTCCTCCATCACCATGTAGACTCTAATGCAGGAGTATCTGGCACTTCAAAATGAAAATACTGAGATTATTTCAAGGTATCACACTTAGAGGATTGGAGGCAGTAGTCTGGGATGGGTATCACTAATTCTCTGTAAGGAAGGAGTGCTGTTGACATTTTCAACAACACAATTTTTTTAATGTGTGGATGTGAATCCCTCACAACTAAATGTTTCGTATCCCTGCTCAGCTACAGCCCAGTACTAGAACACAATCCATTATGCTGAGTCTCAGAATATAAAATAGTACTTCCAAGTCCCCACATCAATTACCACACTTAGTAATTACTTTTAGAATGATTAACAGAAATTTTGGTATTTATTTTTTTGATACAAACACTTAGCTGCTAACATTAAATAATGGAACTCTCCATAGTAAATCCCCTTTGGACAGCCTTAAACTCATTTGCTATTTTACAAGTGTGCATGCAGATTTTGTACAGTGCATATGTTACTGACCAACCTCCCAACAACCCAAGCCAATCTATCAAAAAGTAGCTGTGATGTTCTACAAACGGCAAAGCCCACTCCTCCTCCCAAGGGGAATATCACACCTCAGTCCTGTTTCACCTGTGTTAACTGTTTGAGGCCAGGTCTAGACTGGAGGCAGAAGGACATAAAATGTCAATGCTGATGTGCTCAAATCCCACCTCCTCACAGTGAAATGATGAATTCTGCAAAGCTAACCGGAAGAAACACATGAAAATGTAACCACTACAAATGAAACCAGCAGGGTCATTTGTTACAAGACAGTATAAAGTCTCAGATGCTCCGTTCTGCCTCTTGATAGGGTAGACACAGGAGTATTAGGGACATGAACACCCCCAAGCCAAATGAAGGAAATAACAGAGAAGCACTCCCGTTTTGGAAAGCTTCTCTAAATCATTACCCCATCACTGTTTCTTGAAATTAAAGAATTCTAAGTACTGCACACTCCCTTATAGGATGCCACCCCCCCAAAAAAAAACAGCTAACCATACCTGAAGGAAAACCCTCAGAGGTGCCAATACCTCTGCAACACTCTTTCCCATAGATTACAATCAACATTATCACAAAGATCACAGTGCAAGAGAACATAGGACATTTGCTAAATTCTGTCGAAAAAGACATAAACTGCTTTGGAGATGACCAGCTAATGTTACCCATCCTAACAAGAAGCTCTGAAGAATCTGTGCCTTGACATACAGCAGGAAACAAATATTTGGACAAGAAAGTAAATGAGAAAGTCAATTATAGATTTCCAAAAAATCTTGTACAACAGTCTGTAACTTTTAATTAGAATTAGGTTATCAAAGACATTGTACCTTTTAAGACTATGACTGAGCTTATCAATGTTTAGCAGTGGCTTTATTAAGTGAATGTTTGAAAGATTTCCACATTAAATTCACTTCACATTAATGTGTGCAAATAATTAACAATTTTTAAATGTTTCAAAGTAACCAACTTGAAGTACAGACAGCTTGCTCTCAACTCTTCTTCTGAGGAGACATGAAGACTGAAAGAAGCCTAGGACTTGAGTCCAAGTCTCTAACCAACAATCACTAAATCATCACTGGTGAACTCATATGTGGGAACTTCAAGGTTGAGAGGTGCAGGCCCCTTCCTGATCCTGCCAGAGGCATCGTAGTGTGACCCATGGCAAGGGCAGTAATAACCTCCAAAATCTCCTGCATTTGCAATGGGCACACAACCAAGATGAGTACACACACCTATCAGGATAACCCATTCAGGTTTCTTTACTCGTTCTAAATCATGCTGCGGGTCCCTCAACTGGGACACTTCGACTGCAGCTTCTTGATCAATTTCCTTCTGGGTTCTATGGCGCACAAACAGAGGTTTGCCTCTCCACTTGAAAGCCATGTTTTTGCCTTCTGGAATATCAGACAGCTTGATTTCAATCTTCGACATGGCCAATACATCAGCAGAAGCACTCATGCTGGAAACAAACTGGGAGACGACATTCTTGGCAGCATACGCAACACCCACAGTAGCTGTTGCAGTTACCAAATATGAGAAGCCTTTTCTAACCTCACTGCTCTCTTTGGAAGACTTTGTACTATCTAAAACTTCGGCACGACGATAGTCGGAGAAGTCGGGTACTCTGACATCTGTATGGGAGTAACGAACAGAAGCAGGAACTGCAAGACAAACAGGTTAGAAAACAATTAGACAAGCCTGATGGGGCATATATCAGGAAAC
>NW_022900931.1:51528620-51531801 GCF_012274545.1 Fukomys damarensis
AAAATTCACATTCTAAAAATGCAAAACATGATACAAGTCTCAGAATAGTCAAAATGGCAGTGCTAGCATATAAAATACTAAAAATGAAATCAAGTTAACCACTATTATATAGGTATGAGATCACAAGCTAATACTTATAAAT
Source organism: Fukomys damarensis (assembly GCF_012274545.1). Lineage (NCBI taxonomy): Eukaryota > Metazoa > Chordata > Mammalia > Rodentia > Bathyergidae > Fukomys > Fukomys damarensis. Next base: position 51,528,763 of record NW_022900931.1, read on the forward strand.
TGCTTTCTGGTTGAACACAAGTTAATTCAGAATTCCTCCTTTCTCAGTACACCGAGTTAAAAGTTAAATAGTACCATAAACAGCAATATTTCAGTTTCCACAATTGCTAAAGCCTGCTACACAATCATGCTAAAGTGCTTCTAATATTCTCTGTATAAGAGACTCCCAAATCTCATCTATCACCTAGTCTATCTGGTAAACTGATGTGTGATCATCTCAAGGCAAATGTCTAGCCTATTTTTAACTATGTAACCTCTGAAAGAACCACAAAAAAAGTCACAACATACTAAATGAAAAGATCTTTTAATACACGTTTAGTTTTCACTTTGTTTTTGTGAGTCCCTCAAGACGGACACTTCTATTGTAGGCCATAAAATGGGCCAAATGTTTGTGTCAAATGAGTGTTAACTAAAATAGGTTACTGTCTACAAAGTAGTTGGGGAGCAAGCAATTTGTTTAAAAATAACAAGTTATGTCCTCTCACCATTTGTAAATATCTGACCCCCCCAAAAAAAACCCCTCAAATTTATTACTTTTAAGTATGTTTCAGGATACAAATCTCTTTGCAAATTACATATGTTTTTAGAAAATATGCTACAATTTCCTTTTTAGAAAAAGAGGACATTAAAAGTTCTTTACTTTTAGACGTGTTGTTAATCCTAAACAGTACACAAGCTAATGGATAAGAACACTAAATAGAATGAGTGTTATTCTCACTCAGAGATTTGCTATCTACTCCTCTCTAGGTTACACACACTTTATTGGGTTATAACATCAAGGACCCTTAAGACAGCAATAGCAAACCTTTTAGAGCTTTCAGTGATACAAACAGTCCACTGTGGTATGTGTGCCATAGGTTCACCACCACTGCTTTAGGATATTAAATTGCCATTTTGCAAAAATCATTAAGCAATTTACATGAGCTCTGTTAGGTCTGAGATTTAGTAGAGATGCTAGATTAATTGTACCCTAAAGCAAAGTCATGTACTTAGGGAAATATAACCTACAAAGAGATAATCTGAGGCACTTTAAATGTTTTTTAAAGGTCTTAAGGTAAGCTCTGATATGCCTTGGAAATCTGTGTAAGAGATGCTACCATAATGCAAACTTCTTTTCCAACTCAAAGATCTACTGTTCAATTTTTCCCATACTGTCACTACCCATATCATCAAAACAGATTTAAAGGTAAAGCTGAAGACATGATTCAGAAAAGAGATGTTTGTCTTTTTTGTTGTTGTTGTTGTTCTACATTATTTGCCTGATTTCAGAAAATATTTCAGAAAGTAATTTTTAGAAGAAATTCTTTAGTCATGTAATAAATTCCGGAGATGCCTTTCACCTTTGCCAAAACTTTTTTCTTACCCAAAGCACAAGTGTTCTTCAACATTCATACACAAATATTTTGAACCAACTGTAAAACCTGAGGTGGTGGAACACAGTAAAATGGAGATTCTATGCCTTTAAGCTCAAGGTCAGAGATCACCCAACAAACACAATACAAAGTGGAAAATGTTCATGCTATAAAAACATGAAAATAAATATAAAACTTTATTGACCAAACCTAAATTGAGATTGAAATTTCAGGATGATAAGAAAACTGAGACGGTGAATCTTTTAAAGTGCGGAGAATCTTGGCCTGTGCCAAAGACCTGTTATCTTAGCTGCTCTGGAGGCTAAAGTGGGAAGATCACTTGAAAACCCACAAGTTCAAGACCAACTTGCCCTCCTGGGCAACACAGTGAGACCTCACCTCAGGAAAAAAAAAAAAAAAAAAAAAAAAGACGGAAAAAGGGGGGAAAAAAAAAATAAAAAAAAAAAAAAAAAAAATGCGGCAAATAGGGTGAAGAATAAAAAGTTTTCCAAGGGGGGCAACTTGAGTATCCCATGCAGGAGAGCAGCAAATTCAAATGCCCATGGAGCCAAGCAGGTCACAAAATAACAAGTAACTTGATGAAGACTGTGAACTCCAGCTGCACAACTATGGGAGCATCCAATACACAGCACACCACAGACTTTACCCATGTAGAAACCTAGCCCAGTGTTGTCAGCTTCCAATAGTTCAAGAGATTCCAGAAGTTTCTCCAGTGTTTTAATAAGTACCCACACGTTGCCATGTCACAATCTCCAATTCAGAAAATATGAGATATGAGGACACAGACAGAAGATAAACTGGGATCTTCTGACAGAGGATATGACGTAAACTGGGAAAAACCAAAGGCTTACCAGTCTTGTCACATCCATTCACACCATGTACCCTTGTGCATGTCATTCTTGTAGTCTGTTATACATCAACCTCTGCCTCCTCTTGAGGATTACACTAATTAGCCTAAGGCCTTTGGCCAAGTGCCTGTAAACACTGCTGAACCTCTACATTTTAAGTGACCTTGGAGTTCTGTTATTTTGGGCAAATGGGGGAATCGATTTAGAGGATTGACTAAAGGAATTGGCAGTGGTGAAGTGGATAAGGTCCCCAAACCTAGTAACCATTCATACTTTTTAAGCATTTACTATAAAACCTTTTCGTGTAAGCCTCACAACCCCATGAAATTCGTAGAAGCACGAATCTATGTCGTAGATGAGGAAAACGTTTACAAACTTCCCCAAGGTCAAACTACCTGTAAGCAACAATACTGTCAGACTTTGCTGGCAGCGGTTGGACACCTGAATCTTGAACTTTAAGCATGACGAGGTACAAAGGTTAAGCTGCCCTGGGATCCCAGATTGGACCAATGCAAAGAACCCCTACAGGCCAGGATGGCAGCGAGGCAGCATCACTCCAGAGCGCCCCATTCAGCGCGTCCCCAGCCAAGGAGGCTGAGGCCCGCGGGGGTGAGCGCTGCCCAAGGTCGCCCGCTCCAAAAACTGATCCTCCCAAACAAACAGGACCGCCCTCTTCGGCTGCCAGTCGGGTCTAGGCCGGAGGGAGCGAGAAAGGGGAGTCCCCTGTACCCGGCTCACCATTGAGGCCCACGGAGGCGACAAGAGGCCGTCCCACGGCCTGGCCACTCAGTGACTCCCGGCACAGGAAAGGTCGCTTCA